>NC_089859.1:14181303-14481303 GCF_036373705.1 Amia ocellicauda
CTTGTGTGCAAATTTCTATCGAGTCACAAGGGAGCGCTCTTGTCAAATGTCTGCAACAAGATGTTTATTTGCTCCTCTATAATAAGCACATCCTCATCCTTTTCCCCATCTCCTTTTCATTAGTAGTTCCTGTACAATTCATTTGTTCATACTCCTCGGTGAAATCTATTCGAGTAATAGTGTTTATAATGATATGGAAGAAACCATCAGTAAATGAGATAAATACTCAATCAAAAAATATATATTAAATCATTTTTGTGGTGCAAATATCAAGATATATCATCATCATCATTATTATCGTGTGGTTGTTGCTGTTGCTGTTGCTGTTGCTTTTTCTATATCAACATGGTTCAGCTAGCTTGATATAAAATGTCTGTTTTATCTCTTACGCACATGCACATATGAGACCTTTACCACGGGTTAAAAATGAAATGCCCCTGCAAATAAACATCTCTATCAAACGCCCTGATACTTGACCGTACAATTAAAATAACCCAAAACAGACCCCGTGCCAGCGTTGCTCTTATTCATCAGAGACGGGGGAGCTCGGCGCATGCGCAGCGCTGCGGGTTGCACTGCACAGCGGTGCGCCGCTGGATGAAGGCAGTGCTGAGGAGAGCAGCCGCAGATGAACATGAGACGGCGGCAGCAGGCAGCCTGGTTTGGGAAATCTGCTCAGTCTTTGCCACTGCAAGCGAACAATGCCCGACCACCGTCAAGGCTGACCACCAAGGCCTTGTATGTGCTATTGTGTGGGAGCTCGTCTCTGTAAATCGTACATTTCTGACATAATAATACCAACCTTCCTCATAAATTAACCATGCCTCCTGGACTGAACCAGCAAGCCAACAGGATTAATCTCTCTGACTCAGTTGGTAGGTACAAGGTCAATGCAGTGGTGGTCGTCCAGTTGTTGCGGTGTGTCTCGGGGTTTGGTGTTGTGTACTATTGTAGCGATTGTATATATATATATATATATATATTTTCTTTTTTTTTTCAGTTACAATGTTGTTTTTTTCCCACCCTTGTGACATCACCTTGGTTTATTTCGCACGCATTTTTGTAACATTAGCTAATGCGTTAAATACGTCCTCTTTTATGGAGTAATTCGTTTGTTTTTTATTTTTATTTTGAGGACATATGTCTGCTTTTCCCTTTTTTACATTGTATTTTAATATTTAATAGCATGCATCTGTAATGAGTGTTTTGGCTGGCGTTATCTGTGCGTGTGTCTGTTAAAGTAGGCTAACTGAATATGCAGTCAAGAGGAACAGCAAATATTCTGCTGGGAGCACTCGGTTAATTGTCCATTAACATAGTGTTTAGCCAAGAGCAAAGGGCGCCTATTTGAATGTACTATTAATAACTGTAAGTGCATATTATTATTCTCTTTAATATTATTTAACTGGATGTGTTTCTGTACTTTGGCGGCTCAGTTGTGTGTGTAGGGTAGATAACAGTGCGTTGCTGCTGTGGTTCATGGTGTGAATCCATGTTCCATCTGTTTTTTCCTTTTCAAATATAATTGTCAAACCTTAAGTAGGCTACTGGGCTTTCAAAAACATGATTAGCCGTATAGGTCTATAAATAGAGAGGCATGCTACAAATGTGAATGCCCATGTTGAGCTGTTAAATACTTTATAAAGTGACAGTTCCTGAGTATGATGTTGAAGCATTCCTCTCCCTTCAAAACACGGAATGTAATTAGCATTAGAAAATATTGCAGTGTATTTCACACTTGCATGGTGATGTGCATCAAACTATATTGTATACACTCATGGGAGGGGAGATACATTGATGCAGGCACGAACAAATAATTATGTTAATGGAATTATATGTATTATTATTAATAAAATGGTCTCAGGAAACAAAGCTGCAGTGGGTAAATACGTAGTACTATTGGTATTTGATGTATTACATTGTGTAATGACTGCCCCCCCACCCCCCCTCCCCCAGGAAGATGAAAAAGAAACAGTTTGAAGACATTAATGTAATTGTAATTATATATTCCAGTGCTGCTACAAAACATTATAGACCCCCCATGTCTCACCTTTTAGAAATTGTTAGAAATTACTTAATTTATTAATAACTGGACATTGAATCTTATGTAGTTGAAATTTTTTCTGCTGCTGATGCTGTGAGTGTCTGAGCAAAGGTTAAACCCTCATTGTGACAAGTTACCACAGTCCCTCTGTGTGCAAGGGGTGAAAGACTGACCTGTTGTTGTTATTTTGTGTTAAAGGTTCATTCAAAAAGAGAAAGAGAAACTCCATCATGGTGACAGCCTCCCTGCTCGTTGTATCCTTACTCATTCTGACCATCGGATTGGCCGCCACCACCCGGACACAGAATGTCACCGTCGGAGGGTACTACCCTGGGGTTATTGTAAGTACTAATACCAGCCACTTCATTTTTCTCCTTTAAAAAAAAAAGAAAAAAGTTTTAATGTTCAATTACTTTGCTTTCTTTTCCAAGTAGGCATGTCTAAAACCTACTCATGGGACCCATTGCCAGCAGTGCATTATGCCACGCTTAATTTAATTTTGAAAACGTCAAACGAAAAAGCCACAGCATACATTTAGAAAGGCAGTTTTGAAAGAGGACCAGAATGTTAAAGTGAGGCCAGAGTGTAAGAGTGGACTGTGCTCTGTGACAGACAGATTCATCAGGGGTAACCCAAACATGTTTTTGGCTTGTTTTATTTGATAACCAACCTCTGCAGTTGATGCGGTCTGTATTACAATATAGAGGAAAATAAACTGTCTGAAAATCTTGTAAGGTCTATGAAATATACACCGAATAAACATTCATTTATCTCTTTGTTCTATTTCTTAAAGCAGTGTGGTGCCACAAGGGAGCAACCCGAAATAAAGTGCTTTTAAGTGGTTGCAAATCAACTGTGTGGCCATGTCAGGACACCAGGGTCACACCTCAGCTTTAGCAACATGTAAATCATGGGCAGCCTCCAGAGAATCCTGCTGTAGGAAAAATCACAAGCAGCCCAGGAGCCCAAGACATACTAAAGGATAGGGACCCATGTGGGCAGGGGAGGCTGACAGATTTGTACTAATAATGAGCCCTGACAGCATGTGTACTAGTGCTGTTTTGAATACCTTGGGATGGGCGAGACAGAAGATATTATGGAAACAGTTGTGCTTTGTTGTATGTGGACTGTGACAAAACCCATATGAATATAGATTGTATTGAATGTGCACATATTATAGAATGTTGTGCTTAGCCATATGGTATGCATGGTTTGGTTTTGATGTAAGTGCAAACTATGAAAGTGTACAGTGAGGGAAAATAGTATTTGATCCCCTGCTGATTTTGTTCGTTTGCCCACTGACAAAGAAATGATCAGTCTATAATTTTAATGGTAGGTGTATTTTAACAGTGAGAGACAGAATAACAACAACAAAAATCCAGAAAAATGCATTTCAAAAAAGTTATACATTGATTTGCATGTTAATGAGGGAAATAAGTATTTGATCCCCTATCAATCTGCAAGATTTCTGGCTCCCAGGTGTCTTTTATACAGGTAACGAGCTGAGATTAAGAGCACTCTCTTAAAGGGACTGCTCCTAATCTCAGCTCGTTACCTGTATAAAAGACACCTGTCCACAGAAGCAATCAATCAATCAGATTCCAAACTCTCCACCATGGCCAAGACCAAAGAGCTGTCCAAGGATGTCAGGGACAAGACTGTAGACCTACACAAGGCTGGAATGGGCTACAAGACCATCGCCAAGCAGCTTGGTGAGAAGGTGACAACAGTTGGTGCGATTATTCGCAAATGGAAGAAACACAAAATAACTGTCAGTCTCCCTCGGTCTGGGGCTCCATGCAAGATCTCACCTCGTGGAGTTTCAATGATCATGAGAACGGTGAGGAATCAGCCCAGAACTACACGGGAGGATCTTGTTAATGATCTCATGGCAGCTGGGACCATAGTCACCAAGAAAACAATTGATAACACACTACGCCGTGAAGGACAGAAATCCTGCAGCGCCCGCAAGGTCCCCCTGCTCAAGAAAGCACATGTACAGGCCCGTCTGAAGTTTGCCACTGAACATCTGAATGATTCAGAGGAGAACTGGGTGAAAGTGTTGTGGTCAGATGAGACCAAAATCGAGCTCTTTGGCATCAACTCAACTCGCCGTGTTTGGAGAAGGAGGAATGACCCCAAGAACACCATCCCCACCGTCAAACATGGAAGTGGAAACATTATGCTTTGGGGGTGTTTTTCTGCTAAGGGGACAGGACAACTGCACCGCATCAAAGGGACGATGGACGGGTCCATGTACCGTCAAATCTTGGGTGAGAACCTCCTTCCCTCAGCCAGGGCATTGAAAATGGGTCGTGGATGGGTATTCCAGCATGACAATGACCCAAAACACACAGCCAAGGCAACAAAGGAGTGGCTCAAGAAGAAGCACATTAAGGTCCTGGAGTGGCCTAGCCAGTCTCCAGACCTTAATCCCATAGAAAATCTGTGGAGGGAGCTGAAGGTTCGAGTTGCCAAACGTCAGCCTCGAAACCTTAATGACTTGGAGAGGATCTGCAAAGAGGAGTGGGACAAAATCCCTCCTGAGATGTGTGCAAACCTGGTGGCCAACTACAAGAAACGTCTGACCTCTGTGATTGCCAACAAGGGTTTTGCCACCAAGTACTAAGTCGAAGGGGTCAAATACTTAATTCCCTCATTAACATGCAAATCAATGTATAACTTTTTTGAAATGTGTTTTTCTGGATTTTGTTGTTGTTATTCTGTCTCTCACTGTTAAAATACACCTACCATTAAAATTATAGACTGATCATTTCTTTGTCAGTGGGCAAACATACAAAATCAGCAGGGGATCAATATTTTACACATATTGCATTTAAAGGCATGTACTCATCAGTAACACAGCAACAGACAGTCTGCCAATCTGTTGCTGATTTTTTTAGGAATTCATCATTAATGCACACTAGTAATTCACAGACTGTTGTTATGTTGAGTTCAGAGAGCCTTGTTTTTTCTCAGATGTTAAGATTTCCACCTTACTACTGCAGCTAATAGAATATATCTCCATGGCCAGGTAGAGATTTGACTTGAAAGGAATTGTGGGGGATTGGATTCTGGGGCTGGAATGTCTGTCTGTCTTTCATGTTGAACATTGCATTCAGCTTTTCACCTGGCAGAGTGAACTGGCAAAAACTGGCAAATGATTTAGCACCTTAAAATACAGCACCAGGCACTGTGAGGTAGTGCAGTTTACAAATGTTACCAGTTTCATGTAGTTTCTAGACACACTGTGGCTCCCAAACAATGAATAATTGCAGGAACATAGTTAATTATGAGGCGAGCAGGTCTGTCCATTTTATGACACACAACAGCTTTTTATCTGATGTGCTTTTCCAAATGAATCGTCTTTACAGGTTTTCTTTTTTCCCTCCATACTATGTATACCTAGGCAGAGATTTCTCCAGGCTCTCTAATTTAACATAAACAATTAGTATAATTTTATAAAATCTGCTTATCCTTTCACCAAACTACTCAGGATATATATTAATAATTATGTTGTTTTTCTTGTTCCCATTCTAAATGTTTTGTCATTACAAATGTGGATACCAAGACTACACACCCTTCTCCAGTAATAAAATACTGCTAAAAGGACCATCTGAGAAATTATATAATTGGGTATAAAAGCACTAAAGAGCGGGGAGGCCTACAACAAAGAATAAATTAATAGGGCATAAGTTCAGTATTAAGAGCCATACAACAGAGAGAGCAGTAATGGCTGGGCTGGATTAACACCAAAGAGCAGAGTGTTGATACGGGCTATATCCATTAGAACCCACATAGTATGACATTGGGATTCCCACTCTATATGGGTTGCTGTATTAATATCCAATGACTTGCAATTAGAGGCTTAGAAGACATCAGGGCCCTTAAGGCTGCACTGAAATCAGAGTAGAGAGTGAGAAGTCTCAAATATCGCAGTGGTGTTCAACAGGATCTCGAAGAACCACCAACTGTCACTGGGGGCCCTGTCTAGTCTAGCTTAGTCATTGTGTTCTCAGCTATTGGTCCACAGTGGTGTCAGATAGAACTGTGACCCCACCAAATTAGGATGCAATAGTATATATTATAGGACTGAAAAAAGTATTATAGGTATCTCACTCCTAGTGGAACAATAACACCCAGAATACCATTTACCAAAAAAAAATACAAATATTGTCAGAATAAATACAGGACTCATTTTCTTTGGGGTGGGTTGACTTTTCTGTTTCAGGACCTCGCTTTTATTATTTATAATGCACATTCACGTGTTTATTGTAAATTTAATTTGCTGCATGACCTTATACAAATTGAATCTAAGATACAAGGTTAATGTATTTACTCCTAACCAAATAACAACATATTTTTCAGATCTGACTTTTCTATCTTTCACCAGGACAAGGCACTGGAGAGGGAACACAATGCAGCCTCCCAATAATAGCTAATATTCATAATCTGTATGCCTGTAATGGCTTATTGCTTGCATATAGGGTTTATGATATATGACATACAGATGCTTTATTATCCTGTTAGAGCCTTGAGATCCCTGCCTGGCTGAAGGTACACCTCTTGTAAGTGCTCTCTATACGTGGCTATAGTAGTTCATTTTGACCAAAGAGGCAAATGTGTAGTGCAGTTAAGTGCATGGGAGCTCCACATCACTAAACACAAGAAACTCTAGTGGTTGCCCATCCCTGGATTAAAGGAATTAATTGAAAATAAAATCCACAATTTAGATTCTCGACAATACTTAATTTTTTCTGTTGAAGGAGCCAGCTGAAAGGGGTCAAGATCTTCACAAAAAAAAACGTAAAACCAGAAATAGTCAATCAATACTAAAGTATTCCTGCACATAATGGGTATATCATCAAAGCATCAGAGTTCAGGATAAAGATTCTGAATATTATTTAGGTAATAGGCTAATGAATTCTTATTCTGTAGAAGATTTGTATGTTAAAAGAAATCGCAATAAAAATGAAAATTGGACTATTTGGGAATGGTAAATTTTAACTAAGGATACAGATGAGGTTAGAAATGGTCATATGGTTATACACTCACCTAAAGGATTATTAGGAACACCTGTTCAATTTCTCATTAATGCAATTATCTAACCAACCAATCAAATGGCAGTTACTTCAATGCATTTAGGGGTGTGGTCCTGGTCAAGACAATCTCCTGAACTCCAAACTGAATGTCTGAATGGGAAAGAAAGGTGATTTAAGCAATTTTGAGCGTGGCATGGTTGTTGGTGCCAGACGGGCCGGTCTGAGTATTTCACAATCTGCTCAGTTACTGGGATTTTCACGCACAACCATTTCTAGGGTTTACAAAGAATGGTGTGAAAAGGGAAAAACATCCAGTATGCGGCAGTCCTGTGGGCGAAAATGCCTTGTTGACGCTAGAGGTCAGAGGAGAATGGGCCGACTGATTCAAGCTGATAGAAGAGCAACTTTGACTGAAATAACCACTCGTTACAACCGAGGTATGCAGCAAAGCATTTGTGAAGCCACAACACGTACAACCTTGAGGCGGATGGGCTACAACAGCAGAAGACCCCACCGGGTACCACTCATCTCCACTACAAATAGGAAAAAGAGGCTACAATTTGCACAAGCTCACCAAAATTGGACAGTTGAAGACTGGAAAAATGTTGCCTGGTCTGATGAGTCTCGATTTCTGTTGAGACATTCAGATGGTAGAGTCAGAATTTGGCGTAAACAGAATGAGAACATGGATCCATCATGCCTTGTTACCACTGTGCAGGCTGGTGGTGGTGGTGTAATGGTGTGGGGGATGTTTTCTTGGCACACTTTAGGCCCCTTAGTGCCAATTGGGCATCGTTTAAATGCCACGGCCTACCTGAGCATTGTTTCTGACCATGTCCATCCCTTTATGACCACCATGTACCCATCCTCTGATGGCTACTTCCAGCAGGATAATGCACCATGTCACAAAGGTCGAATCATATCAAATTGGTTTCTTGAACATGACAATGAGTTCACTGTACTAAACTGGCCCCCACAGTCACCAGATCTCCACCCAATAGAGCATCTTTGGGATGTGGTGGAACGGGAGCTTCGTGCCCTGGATGTGCATCCCACAAATCTCCATCAACTGCAAGAAGCTATCCTATCAATATGGGCCAACATTTCTAAAGAATGCTTTCAGCACCTTGTTGAATCAATGCCACGTAGAATTAAGGCAGTTCTGAAGGCAAAAGGGGGTCAAACACAGTATTAGTATGGTGTTCCTAATAATCCTTTAGGTGAGTGTATGTCTTTTTAGAGTTTACTTTTGAGTAATTTAACAAGTTTGCATTTAAACAAATTTAAGTGATGAAATTAGGGTGATGTTTTGTTCCAGGCCAGGGTTAGTCCCCTAAACATAGGCGTCTGTTAAAGTTATGAATTAGTTTCTACTGAGTTGACTTAATTGTGTGTAGATTTGTATGGGCCTAGCTTCTAATTTTAGTGTTGGTTAGGGCTGGGGTTTAGGCTGTTGCTCAGGCTTAAAGTGGTGTAGGTAAGCTGTTGATGTAAAACAATGGTGTAACAAACAGTGTCACATTAGTATCACATTTCAGAGTAAAGACACTTACTGATTATTTCAAATTTTATTTATGTTGAAAACATATTTTAAATTTATAATTAGAAATTACAAATCCTAGGTTTTGCTGTGCGCCTTAAATTGTGAGTTGCAGAACTGCAGATGAAAACAAAACCATCCATCCTTGGATCAATTATCAAAACCAAAAAACAGAGATTACTAATATCCTTAATTTAATATCATTGATTTTTCAGCTTGGATTTGGATCATTTATTGGAATAATTGGAGCACACTTGGTAGAAAATAAAAGACAGATGGTAAGTTTAATCTTCTGTTTTTTGTCTTGAAATATGTGTGTTTTCTTTTGTTGTGTTTCAGAGCTCTAAGCTATCACTGTGTATCTCTCATCCACTCGAACAGGAGAGTATTTAGGTTTTTCAATGATTATGTCTGATGAGAAAGTAACCTAGCTAGCCTTTTTTGTCATGGTTATAGAAGGAGGGAGTTCATTGGTTCATGGATTTGATATTGTATGACTGGAAATATGTGTTCAAGCTACTGGAAACAGAAATAGCTATGTGTAATAAGAGGAGGATGGAGTGCTGGACAGGAATGTAAGGAAGGAGCCCGAGAGGGTTTCATGTCCCTAACAGACACACACACGATTAATGGGTTTGCTGAAAACACAGACGTGGATATTACTTAGTTGATACTAAAACATTGTACACCAACCCATCACTGAAAACAGGAACTCTAGTATGATTGTACATGTGACTTAAACCTGTAATATAGCCTGGACTCTTGTTTGTCAGAAGTGCTGTGCTAGCACAGACCAGGAGAGAGTCCATGCTTGTGTTTCTTGCTTACAGTACACCCTTTTAAAGGGGCATTGTACTTCCCAGCCTGTAAATTCAGCTCTTTAAGTAACAGACCATGATTTGCTTTCCTTCCATACATAGCATCCCAAACTTTTCTTTGACAGTACTCTCAAGAGATCCATACAATTATGAACTGTGTTTGTTGCACAGAGGGAGGCATTGTGGCCTCCTCTGCTGTTCCCTTTGATGATAATTGCCATTAGTATTGCCCAAATTCCTAAACTGCTAACACCACAAACAATGAATCAGTGGGCCATATTCATAAAACTGATGTAAGTTAAAAGCTGATGAGGACAAATACACAACTTTTTAAACTTTTTAAAGTAATCAAAAGCAGATGAACTGCTTCAGTTTACATTTGGGACCATAAGATCTTTAAGAAAAAAGGGTGGTAAATGTATATGGCATTAAAGGCTTATGAACATGGCCCAGTATGAGGTAGGGAGCCAAAAAGGTAAAGCTCTTGTTGTGTTCTTTATTATTATTTTATTCAAATTTTCTTCTGGAGTTGGGCATACCCTGGGTTTGGTTGAAATGCAGTTCCCCAATCTGAGCAGTGTAGTGCATGGCTCAGTAGTTCCCTGTACGGCGGCTGTCTCTTTAACCTTGCTGACTGGCAGAGTAGGACAATCCGTCAGAGCTTGTAGGACGCACAGGGTGCACACTGTTGCCACGGTTGCTGATTTGCTGCAGACGGTAGGGGGAGGTGTAATTGAAGCTTTCCTGCATTTCTTTAATGAAAGATACAAATGGCCTAGTAAAGAGCTGGGCCCGGGGCCAGGCTGAGGCCTGCCTGCTGGCTGTCACCATACAGATCTGACCTCAGGGCTCCTGAATCCCAGCCCACCTGGCAGGCCTATCCTGGGGCCTGAGCAACCACAGCACACACTTCCCAGCAGCTCACATAAACACAAAGCTTTCGTCTAAAAACACACTTGTCTTTTTTATACAAGTTTTTTCCATCCCAAGTAGTTTCCTGAAATCAGTCCACGTACCAAACATTTGTAAGCATTATATCAGTAATTCCTGCAGGTTTCCTCAAAAGGTTTTTCTAATTGTTAAGACATTAACAGTTCGAAAGCCGCAGGAAGTCTGAAGTTTGCCTGTGAGAGGCTTTTAAATTTTTATGCTGTGGTCACCAGGCCTTGACATTTCAAGCTGAAGGCCTGGCTGTAATCTGCCAGATATGTGTTCATGGACTTCAAAGACAGTCTAAACACGAGTAGCTCAGATTTTTTTTTTGTCAAGGTAGAATAGGTTCCCAATACTGTTTCTAATCTGTTACTAGGGGGATTCGACCATACCAAATCTCCTTCATTTATCACAAACCTTCAGATGATATCATATTTATCTTTTTATCAAGGGCAGTATCCATTATTTGTTGGATACATTAAGAATTCCCTTGCTTGCAATATTGATATGCCCTGAAATAAAATTAGAAATATACAGGATGACCAAAACCTTTGACAGAAATGACATTTAAGCTAGTGTTACTCCTCGAAAGGAAGCTGTGAAAATATATTCCTGATTGGAACATTACTGCCCTGAATGAGAATACAAAATGCACAGCTGGCAGAGCACTAAGTAAAAGTCAGTTTTTACAATCTCTTCCCAACTGAAGACTCTGTAAACGTTTTTATTTGTTTATATTGGCTTTTGCTTACGTCACCCAAACCTTTCCAGCGGCATCAGGATGTGAAGAATAGCAGTCAAGTGCTGACAAGAATAAAGGAAAGAAGATTTTTTTTTTTTACACAGTCAAGGAATCATTGGATTATTAAACTGGAAACAAAACATGTTTACAGAATTAATTTTCACTCATTAACAGTGAATTGTGTTACTGATGCTAAAATCTCAGTTTTATATAGAGTGCTGCTTCAAACACAAGTCTCATTAACAAAAGCAAAAAAAAAAAGATGCAGTATAACCTCATATTATATTCTACTCCTCCTTTTTGTTTTGAGTAGTTACAGACAGTACCAATTTACTGTTTTTTTTAATACAGAACTTTGCATTTGTGTAGCTTTCATGTGATGATGGAAGGTAGAAAGAATAGAGCAGTTCAATGCTTTGGGGTAATTGTTTATTGCAGTGAGAAGGTGCTTTGTATGTGGGAATATATTGATGAGTATTGATGGGGGACAGCTCTTGTTGGGATTATGATTTTTATCCAACTGTCGTCTACTGTTAGAACTTAATAATAAGACATTTAGAGCTGTGTTTCCATCGTGTTTTACGTGATTTTGTAAGGCTCATTGAAACAGAGGTACAATGTTTGGACTAGAATCAGATATAATGGGATTGGCTGTGGGGTTGGTATAGACAGTGAGAGGCTCTGATGTAACCCCTGTTGATTTCTCTGACCCTGCAGCTCGTAGCCTCCATTGTTTTCATCACCTTTGGCGTGGTGGCGGCCTTCTGCTGTGCCATTGTGGATGGAGTGTTTGCAGCCAGGCACATAGTAAGTACAGTACTGCCTCCTATTGTACAGACAGGATACATCCATATCCCTGCTTTGCAACTTACAAGCTATTAAGGGTGCAAGAGTAGAGTGCAACTTCACTCTTTTCACCATAGAAGGATTAAGCATATTCATCTTCTGTCTTGTACTTAACTCTGTGACATGCTTGCTTTTCAGGAACAGTGCAATTGTACTTCACTGTAGTGGCTGTATCTTGTTCTGTCATTATTGCTTCATTATATCAGTTATTACATAATGTCAAATTCTATTCTATTGTGTTTGTGTTTGTTGTTCACCACCTCCGCACTATTTTACTTTTGTACTGTATAACTTTGTTAGAGCAGAGTTTTGTAATAAGACTTGCCTTGTATAAAAGGCATCACTGTCAACCAAATAAATGAATATCTTAAGAGGTGTGGTAGTTTGGAGCAGTACATAAACTGGTTATGAGTGAGTGTCATGCAAATGTGATCAATATGCCCTACTTTCTATAGCTGTAGTTCATATAAAATGAGATTATACAGAATAATTATATCAAGAAATAATAGATTTCCTGTGAATTATTAAAATAGAAGGTCTGCTTTTGTCACCCAGGATCTGAGGCCACTGTATGCAGGACGGTGTATATATTACTCCAGCGTTACGTCTTTTGACGATAATGAGGTATGGTATGTTCTGTGTTGTCTTTCTGAGTTAACTAAAATGAAGACATACACAGTTAATGTGTGCAACCAGCAGAAATGGCCTTTTGCTATACCTTCAAATGCCAGTGTTCATGGCCGAGGTAAGTTATAATCAAGTGGAAAAAAAAATCAGTAGCTTACATGCCATTGCTATACAACTGGCATAACTAACACACAAGCCTAAAATTCACCACAGAGTTGCAAGAATGTATCACTGCTTGTGTGTGTAGCCGTACAATAGCCTCACTTGTTTTCAATGAAGGTCAGTCAGATAGAACAGAAGCAATAAGGCTGTGCTGTTTTCAAGGTATACTGTAGTTGGCGCTCTCAAATGCTCTTTTAAATGCAGTTAAAATTAATGTGTTGTACCCATTCATCTACCAATGATGCTCTGCTTCTCCAGGTAACTTGCCAGACAGCATCTCGTGTGTCCTGTAGCCTGCGGGTGAAGACCAACACCTGCTACTGCTGTGAACTGTACAACTGTGGCAAGTGCGTCTGCTTTTCACTCCCCCCTTAGAGACACCAGGGCAGGTCTTGCTTCTGAACAGGATTAGGCTTCCTAGGAGATGTCTGGCCCATTCCAATGCCAGTTCTCAAGGGGCACATTTTGGCATGTTTTCTAGGTCTGGGAAAATCCACACCTATTTAAAAAATAAAAAGTGCATAGAAGTGTATTATATTTGTGCAGAACAACAATGCTGGAACAACCACAAATGAAGAATCCTGCACCTTCCTATACACTCCCCTTCGCCTTGTTTCCCTATTCCCTGTTAGAAGAGGTGTAACAGTTCAGGGTTTAATTCAAAATGTGCATCTTAAAAAGCAGCCCTGTTGTGTCCAGTCTTCTATTTAGAAAACCAACTTTCAGTCCATTCACTCCCTTATGAAGGTTTACCATGGAAGATCATGTTAACTGTGCACTTTTACTTCCTGTTTTCTCTACATCCCCCAATTATCTTGCTGTAAATCTGGAGGCAATCCAGAGTTTGAAACCCAACGTGCACAATTACCATGGCGTCCTTTCGTGACATTTAATTCTCACAGTTTCAGTCCATGGAGAAAAACCTGTCTGTTTACCTTCATTTCAGAAATCATCCTCTGTTGGGACATCAAAACAAAGACTTTTTGAAAAAATATAGGAAATCTGCCATGATTTGGAAGTAGGTCTGTTTTTACCCTTCCTCACTCTGGCAACGCTGCTTTGGTATGGCTGCATTAACAAGCGTGGCTATTGACAATTTCACCTCCTGCCTTGGGTGTACAAATCATTAATTAATTCCAGCACTGATGCTCTTTCTTGCATGTCTTGGCTCTTCCTTATCCAAAAAGTGTGCTCACTTCCAGCCCAGTCTGAGCCCTCCTTGCAAAAATTATACTAACCTGATCTTCTTTTCTTTTTCTCTCTTTCTATTTCTCTTTCACTGTGGTATTCCAGTCGCATGGAAGTGATGGGAGGCTACCACGAGTATGTTGATGTTCAAAGCTGTCAAGACGTGGTTTATCTTTACCATTTGCTGTGGTCAGCGACAATACTAAATATAGTGGCTCTGTTTCTTGGAATTGTCACAGCTGCAGTTCTAGGAGGATTTAAAGATATGGTAAGACAAGCATATACACTGAGGCACTCACATTCCTGTACCACTACATTAGCACTAGCCTTTCACATTTATATTTGAGACTACAGTGAATTAAACTGCTCAGTTTGTTCAATATGTTTTTTTAATATATATTTTGTATTGGGCTAATTTCTGTTTCTAGTACACAGCTGCATGTATCAGATGCTCCAATTATATTTATCTAACCAAATGCATTATTTTAAATTATTTATATGCCCTATCACTACTTAAATATAAACTGGAGAGGGAGTAGAGAAGAAGAGGCAGTGAGTGTTGTGTTGTGTTTTGGCCAGACTCCCAGTTCTGACCCAGACAGCTGTGAGCCAACCGTCCTCCCCACCCCAGCCCCCAGCGAGCCCCCGCCCCCCGTGGCTTCCTACAACACCTACTACAACAGCACCCCCTGCCTGCCACCCTACACAGCCTACGATTTGCAGGTACTGCCTTTTACCACAGCCTGGACAAGTGCACAGTAGAACAGCCACACCCAGAATCCCAGAATCTGTAGGCTGTATGTTTTGTGGGTCATTTAGGATACAGTACTAGCAAGTTAAGTCAGTAAGCAGTTACAAACTCTTCTAAACTAGAACCTTAAGAGGGACAGAGTTTTAGGAATGCCTGCATTAGTAAAAGAAGTATGTAAAAACAATTCTGGGCAGAACGAATTTGAAAATTAGCTACATATTGTCTTCCTCCCGTGACTTGTGTGTGTGCATGTGTACCTACTGTGGGTCTCTCCCTACGCAGGCCTCCAGCATGTTCCCAGATTCTTCAGGCCTCTCAGACGACTCCCAGTCAGCTGCCAGCTACA
Source organism: Amia ocellicauda (assembly GCF_036373705.1). Classification (NCBI taxonomy): domain Eukaryota; kingdom Metazoa; phylum Chordata; class Actinopteri; order Amiiformes; family Amiidae; genus Amia; species Amia ocellicauda. The sequence goes on from NC_089859.1 coordinate 14,196,343, forward strand.
TGTGGCCAACCCAGGTGCCCCCCCGCTATTCACCTCCCTACTACCCCCCTGATGAGAAGCCGCCCCCCTACAGCCCCTGAGTGCCCGAAGAGATCATATCTTCCTCCTGTGCAGCTTCTCAAACATCCTCTCGGGGGAAGGGGGCATCAGTAGAGCCCCAGTTTGATGGCAGAAGGTGCAGAGATCTGCCTGCCCTGCCACCACGGAGACACTGTGAATCTACCTTGTTGTTGTCTACAGGAACAGCTCTCTTCTTTGGTTTCTCAGCAGCTGAGCGCTGAGCTCAACACAGGCCACGCTTCTGCTGCATCTAGAAAGTGCCAGAATCTCATCATCGCAGCTTTGCTAGGAGTGTTGCCTGAACTGCTCATTCATCCCAGGAGGTGTTAAAAAGGGCTATAAGGGTGCAGAGTGAAAAAGTGGGTGGGAGCAGGGGTATAGATGTGTTTTTGTAGTTGGCATGGTGTGCCAGGCTGACACTGTCTGTTTACTGACCTCCATTTGACACAATATGGAGGAATTGCCACCAATGGAACTTGAACTTGAACTTCTTTCACTTCCACTCTCTGGCGAGCCATACTCAGTACTTCTGTCACCTCTGGCAATCTCACCATGAAGCCAGGACTGTTTACAGAGCTGCCTTAATGAATGTGAATTTCCAACTCTGGGCTGTATGAGAATACAAATAATACAAACTAACAAAAAACTGGCTGTATTTCCTATAGAGAACTGCAGGGAACTGTGCTTCAGTGGATCTTCCTTCGTTTACGCTTCCATGTTTGATTCCGCTTCATCAGAAGTGAAGTTGGTATCAATATTGTTTTTCACTGCCTTGGAATCGTTGTTTATTCAGCCAATCTTGATTTTATAGTGCATAATGTTTTTCCCTCAAAATGCTTTGAGCTCTAGTATCTCCTGTTTTGAATCTGATAGGAGAAGAGCAGGCTTGATGTTTTTAAATTCTGGACTATGACAACATGTGTTGACTCCCCAGCTGTTTTTTAAGATTATCTATCTTGAGATGTTTTGGGAGGAATGCTATTATCACTTCCAGATCACTTATTTCTTAGTAATGCTTGGCTTGGCAGCTAGGTTGTAAAGAACCATGCAGAAAATGTATAGGCCAAACCATTGTGTGTTCTGCTGCAAAAACACAATAGATTACATGGTTTACTTTTTAAACAATGTTACGTAATGCTGCCTCACACAGTACATGTGTATATTTAGGAGTGTTCATTCAATACAAAAAAAACAAATGCTACAAACCATCTTTATGATTATATTTCTTGGCAGATGCCCTTATCCAGGGTGAACCATGCAACTTGTATATAAAAAAGCTAATTTCTTGGTTTTCATGTTTATATTCTACTTTTGCAATGAGAGAAATGTTGGTATGTATGTATAATTCAAACACAGTGTGTTCTAAATAATTTAACCTTAACTAATTTGTATTGAAATGACAAGGAACATAATTGCCCTGCACTTAGATCACAGTGTTTATACCTCACCTGTGTGATGTATTGTATAATAATGGAAGAAAGTTTCCACTGGTCTTCTAATGATGTTGTTTGATTATACGCTATTTACTGAACTGGCTGATTCTGCTGATGTAAATATGTCTGAGTCAGTAGCAGGCAGCTTGAAAGCGATCCATCGCAAAGCTTTAAAGAAAAGAAATCAACTTGTTTCTTGTGCTTTAACTCCACTCAGTGCTTTTCCCCTGTACTTTATCAGATGGCTATGTTCGATATCCTTGTATATACCTTTGTAAGCATGGTGACCTCTACCACTCTGAGCTTTCAGGAGTATTCCAGCTTGAAAATGGACATATAGAACAGATGCTCCTGTTTCAGCCACAGCTACTATTTAATAGTGGCCTTCTCCTGTCTACACTTGGCATCAGGTCTCTTCAGTAATACCACAGGAAGCTTTCCGGTGACAAACCTTGAGGCATGTGTCAACTTTATTACACACATAACACAGGTGGCCAAATGTGTTTTGTTTTTTGCCTGAGATGTCTGGCTTTAGATATTCCTTCTGTCTTAATGACTGAAAGATCATGGAGGATACCATGAAAGCACAGACCTGTCTCTTTTTTTCTTTAACTCTTCCACTTAAAAAGTAACCTGGCTTCAAGAACTGCCTAACATATTATTAATCAAGGATACACTATAACCAATAGTGCAGGTGGAGTGTCTACCAGAGACACTTCCTTGCCCCATAGCAATACTACTCTGCCTGCAAGAAATAGCCAAGCTTCTACCTGTGCACTGTAGAAGAAGGGATTGATCTTGACATTCACTGACTTAGACTAAAGCTGTTCCTGTTTTTCACTCAATAAGGGGCACTTCCATTTTCAGGAGGACATTAATTACCATCTCACTGATTTTATTTTTAAATTGAGCTCCATTAATTTATTTAGTTTGAGAACCATCTCTTACTAAGGTCTGAATTGAAATTTAAACCTCCACCCACTCTGATCCAAACCTGTTATGTGGTTGCTGCTTTGTGCTTTAAAAATATTTAATTCATATAATCCAATGAGGAGCCACTATCAAGTATTGGGTTTGGAATTTGTGATTGGTAGCGGGGTACGAGTTATAATTTAATAAGACAACCTTGCAGGCAGAGCAGTACCTAATAACAATACTTTATTGAGGATTGCAGCTCCTGTTGGAAAACTAATCTTTAACCATCATTGTTTTTCTGTGGTGAAGTAATTACAAATGCCTCCAAAACCCCTTAGATTTTTTTGGCTTTAACTGTAAAGGAAAAATGTACATAAAAAGCAGGGAAGATGGGAGATGTTGCACTTTCTTTAGGGTAGAGAAATTCAGGTGCTGTTTTTGGTACATTTTAAGAACACGGTAAAACTGCGGTTCAACCTTTGAAGATGTCTCAGTGACATGGTGAACCAAAATTAAGATGACCAGTTAAGTGTCTTTATTTGTAATGGCCAGGGATAGTATCCAGTCTCCACACCAGGAATGAGACTCAGCCAGGTTACTGACTGTGATCGCAGTGCATGAGCACTCTGTGTGAAAACCTGTATATGAAGCCTAATAAACACTTGCATTTATTATTTTTCACCTCAGGCCACTGGCTGTGTGTTTGCCCACTATGATTGCAGGGCTGTCTGAGGCTACAGGTAATGTACATCATGTAACCACTGCGTAGAGAAATGCAAACAATCCTAGGAATGCAGAGACACTGCCACGGTCATGTTTTGAGCCTTATTATCTCCACAGGTGCTAAGTATCTGATAAGCAGGAACATCAAATCAAGATCTAATGTTTCAGGCTTTTCATTTTTTTGTGAAAGAGTAAATTATATGTAGCTACATCGGTATATTCTCTTGTGTGTATTTGGCAAATACTGTACCTGACTTTCTTTGTTGTGCAATTGTACACAGATTTGAAGATCTGAGTGTTGTCCTGTCAGGTCCAGGGATTGGCCAGTTTGCTTCAGCCTTGAAAAGCCTGTCGGCGATTACTGTGGCAACGTATTTAGTTTTTTTTTTTTTTGTACACATTCTTAATTGTTTTTAAGTTTAACAGCATCTAAAATATTAGGGTAAATACCTAAAAAAAAAAAAAAAAAAAAAAAAAGTTGGTGGGGAGTGAATATATACAAATTAACATGCATGCATGAAAACAGGAAATTATAACAATACATAAATGGCCTAATAAACAAACAATATGAAATGTGAAACTAAGGCGTTAAAGGTCTTACACTTAAGAAGAATTTAGCTGTAACCCAATAAACAGCACTTTGAAGAGATTAGTGACTACAGAATAAAACAATACAAAAATTGTTTATGCACCGGAGTTAGCTAGACATTTGAAGACAGTGATTCTCACTCTTGATCTGGGACAACCAGGTTTTAATTGTGTTAAGACCAGCTCAGGAGGAATGGAAATTGTAAGAGCTTGTTGCATCAGAGAAAATATCACTGCCTTGTGCCAAGACTTGTATTTATTTCTGTTTTCCTTAATTTAGCATGTCCACTTGAGATTTTCACCTCCCTAATTCAAGCAACAGGGAATCAATACACACCATCTTCAAATGCAATTGTGCTGCTGTTGCTTAGCAGGGAGGTGCCGCCCCATCAAGGGATGCAGCAATGTAATGGGAGGTGCAATCCACTGGGATCCCACTTTTAATCAATGGTCACACACCAAGAGCCCCCAGACACCCCACCATCATCATCACCCCCCCACCCCAAAAAACAAGCACACACAAGATTATCTTCATAAAGTTTTATTTCCACTTCAGAGAGCACTAAGAACTATAAATAATATTTCAAATACAAGAAAAAAATGTTAAAAAGAAAAAAAAAGGCTTTAGTACAGTTATTTACAATTAATATACAGTTGTTAATATTTTATTTTTGTATTTTTTTTTAAGCGATGCTTAAACAGTTTTTGTTTTCAGACATACTGGGATAGGTCAAGGACTATGGTAGGTTGGTAGTTTATAGAAAACATATGCATAAAAGGGTCTTTCTACTGGCCAGCGCAAAGTAGCAACATATTGACAAGACAAGATAAATGAAAAATTCACAAAGCTAACAAAACAGAACAATGATTCCAAATCGTAATCTGAGAGCTGTGATCTACCACACAGTGTACTTCCTAATGCAAATTACACTACAGTCCTTACAGTCACAGAGTATCTTATCACTTTAGACATCAGAACTTCTATGGTGCAATTCTAATTAGTAAGGGGTCTCCAAAATAGCACCGTCACCAAGTGACATTTGGCATCCCTGAACGTAATGGCTTCATGAACAGCCTTAGAAACATACCATCATATATGTCCAGCATATAAAATGTAATTCATGTGGATTTCAATGCACCACAGAAACTCAACTATGGGTTTGCAAATGTAGTGCTAGTATTTTTAGTTACTGATTTTCCCATTATATTAATATATATTTGATCCCCACAATGTGTACAAGGCGCACTCACAGATAAAGTTTTCTTTAACAATTAAACATTCAACAGGGCCCATTCTCACACAGGAGAAACACAAATGGAAAAAAGGTGCATTGGTGTTCTGTGTCCAATCTCCTCAAGATCAATCCCTTTTTAATCCTATCATTTCATACATGCAGGTCCTAAGATCTGAAAGTCCTGCACAAGGATGGATTGCCGGGTTAGTTCGGTAGCCTTACAACAAGAAACAGGTCGTATCTGGAGCTTTGATTAGACCAGCAGAAAGTACTGAGGGAACTGACAATGAGGCTTCCAGTACCATGTTTCAGAAAGGACAGGCTTTACATTTCACTTCAGAGCATTATTTTCCAGCATGGGGCATTCATGGGGGAGGGGTTAATAAATACACTGCATAGCTATTATTATTATTATTATCAACATGATGTTTAAGCTATGTAACAATGGTTTTATTTTGATCCAGTCAATCATTATCTTTCGGGAGACCGACATTAGTACCATCAAAGCCTTTTAAATGATACCATAATAACAACTATATGTGCATTCATACAATCACAGACATGACTTTAATTTATTATTATTATTTATCATGGTGGGTGTCTCATATTAACCTCATATTACACTTTTCATGAGCTTTGAAACTTTTCATTCAAACAGGAAAATGTCGTAACTATTTGCAAACAGGACAGTAAGCGCCATAACAACAGGTGAACACTGTGACCGAGTAAGGGACTGCACTGTTGTAAGTGCTGCAATGTGTAACTAAGGACAGGAAGGCATTCCAGGATACATCAAGGTATTTAAAAATACAAAGTTTTACATTAAAACTTTTTTGGTCAATGCATTAAAAAAAAAAAAAAAAAAGGAATACAAATTGTTTTTTGAAATCCTGTGAACATTTGTTAATTCATTTGAGGGGTGTGTTTCTATACATTCTGATCTCCTATTTCTGACCACTTCATAGGAGTAGTGGCCCACTATAGAAAAATATCAAATTCTTGCTTACAATCTGCAATTAATTAAATCTAAAACACATTAGTTGATGTGTAACCTCCAACAAGACTTTAAATAAAAATAACAAAAAATATCAGATATAGTTTCTAATTCTATGAGTGCAGACATTCTATTAATTTGTAATTCAATCTAAAAAACATAAATGGTAAATACTCCACAGTATTATTTAGTGTGCTGCTGTATTAGAACAGCATTCAAACAAGAATATCTGTATTACTGAATCGCAACTGAGTAAAACAGTTAAACTTGGGATGGTTTTCTTCAATACAGGCCCTTTCAGGGGAAACAGTATTAGGTTTTCCTTATTCTATAATCCATGAGGTCATCTTTTCCATTATATAGCCACATTTGCTATAAAAATATGTTTTTAAAACAAGATATAATATCAGAATATTAAAACACAAAAAATTGAATCGTGCAAATAAAAGTTTAACTGAAGAGTAAAAAGCAAATATTTCTTTCTGGGCACCTTCTTCTGGTGTCTGTACTACTTTGTGAAGAGAGAATTCTGTCACATTCTAAGAATGATGTGTTGGTGACAATCATTCCAACGTCTTCAGTGCCAAAACGCTAACGACAGAAGTCATAACATTGGTTAATTACCAGAGTTATTAAGAGAAACTAAAGTTATAGACAGAGTGAGGTGTGTTCTCTATCCAAAATCTGTTTAAGTATCGCTTCTGTCACATTTGATTTAAATGCCTCCCCAACTTTTTCAGTCCCCACCCTCTAACCCATCCTAGTAACTTACCAAAAACACATGTGATGTTATGCTGGCTGAAAAAATCATGTTTTTTTTTGTTTTTTGTTTAAAAGGTAAAATCCAGGTTAAAACTAATAATTAAAAAAAAAAAAACATTAAGAATATAATGTTTTCTTTTTCTTCTAAGAAAGGATGACATTCACTTAGTATTTCCTTCACTTTAGAGCCACCCTTTTCCTGGTGCATTAAAAGTAAGGACACCTGATTTTCTCTTTACAGGGGAAAGAGAGTTAAGTGCTAATGATGGCAGAGAATGTACTCTGCCTGCTTTCCTGCTTTCATAATGGGACTTGGGTAGAACATAAGCTTTCAAATAAACACAATAAAAATCAAATACATAAAGCTGGTAAGAACTTTGTTTTCAGCAACATGTGATAAAATGGTCTGTTCATGAAAACTTAGCTACACTGAGAACCACCAAGCCAGTGCTAGAATACATTGGAATTTCCTACATACAAGTAGCTAAAAAAATCAACAACTCAACAGCTTAGTATGGAAGTCTGTCCTGGACTTTGGAATGCAGGAAACAGAACCCCCCCCCCCACCGCCCTTGCCAACTTCCAACCCATCCACCCTGGTGAAAACAAACCGCCTCCAGCAGGGAGTCTCTCGATCTCAGTAGGTCTCTGGTATAACGAATTCAAACTCTGATGTGCCTTCAGCAGGGTTAACATAAGTCTCAGGCTGTGCCCCTGGCTGAACAAAGATATCATCCCAATTCACTACCTGTTTGCCTGTGCTCGGCAGCTGAGGCCCAGAGCTAGGGTTGGTGGGCGTCTTGCCAGGATCCACGTGGTACACCAGCCCCTCCTCATTTATGATGGGTATCCCACCTGAGGAGTTGGAAACATAGGAGTACGGCTTGAGCTGCAAGGACTTACAAGGGAGCAGGCGGTACAAGTTGTTCTCAGCTTCATCTTTCTCTTTCCTCCCTGAGGGATCCTGGTTGTGCACAGACTTGCAGTGGGAGGACAGCAGCTGGTAGTTTATGAAAAACTCATTGCACAGCAAGCACTGGTACCGTCGCTCCCCTGTGTGGTAGATCTCATGCTTTGTTCTGTACTCCGCCAGGGCAAACACCTTGTCACAGTAGCGGCACGGGTACTTCTTCTCCCAGGAGTGGGTGTTGAAGTGCCGCCGCAAGCTGGTCAGGCACACGTAGGAACGCTTGCAAACGATGCACACGTAAAAGGTCCTCCCGTCCATGATGAGCTCGTAATGGTCATCGTGTCTGACTTTGACTCTTTTCCTGCCTGGAGAGTCTGGCACATAAGGAGAGGACATTCTAGATTTTTTTCCCCCACCAGTTCTAGAATCCCCTTCACCTGGGTCATCCTTCATGGGAATGACAATGTCATAGGTGTTCTCTCCAATGTTGGCATACACCTTACAGCCCGTAGATAGGGAATCAATTTCCGATGCCTTGTCTAGCGTTATCGTTTTTTTCCCCGCCACCACATTTGTGGAGGCACTCTGCCCTGCTCCATTCTTTGTGCTGGTTGAAGACCTCACATCAGAGAGCTTAATTTTGAATTCCCCAGGTTTAGCGGATGACGCCTCCATAACCGTGGTCACCCGTTTCTTCTGGACACCTGTGCCTTCATGTTTTTCTTTGTGCAGGGGGCTCTGGTAGGCCTCTATAGGGGAGCTGGTTACCAGTACTGGGGTGGAAGGAGGGCTGCAGAAGCTGTCCCACGAGGAGGAGCCAGCAGGGGAAGGGGGCAGGTTGGTACTGGTGTCGGGGGATTCGTGCTCAGGGGGGGAGGCCAGGGAGCTGGAGTCAGGCTGGGTCTGGGAAGAGCTGGGGACAGGGGCAGTCTTGGCTTCTTCTGATGCTTTAGAGGAAGGTACCTCATCTGGCTTGTCTTCACCATTCTCGTCCTTCTTCTCAGTAGGACTAGCAGCTGGTTCCTTTGGCTTGCCTTCCCCTGGAGCAACACCATCCTCAGCATCAAGGTCAATGATTTCAGAGGTTGGCTGAGGGTTGCTACTGGACACCCCTGTCTTTGGGGAAGCAATCTGGGAGACAAAAACAACATCATCATTATCAGAGTCATCATCCATGTAGCCGTCGGTCTGTTTGAACTCTTCGGCAGAAAGAGAGAAGGCCTCTGTTATGATGGGCATGGTGCCTGCGCTGTCCTCCTGAGTGATGAGGTCGTTTTTTGTCCCCGTGTTGTTTTGAGCGCCTTTGGACTCTGAGGATGACCCCACTCCATCTGCTGTAGTATCTTTTGACAAGCCAGGCAAGCCTTTGACCTGAGACAGAGGCAGACCCAGGTTAGCGATGAACTTCACCCCCAACGTCTGCCCCGACTTGATCAGCTCCTCTAGCATGTCAGACCTAACCCGGATGATTTTCGAGCTGTAGATGTAGTTCAAGATTTCCTCGAAAATCTCTGCCTTCAAAAAGTTAAGCTCTATCACCTGTCCAGCCACAGCAAAAAGCTGATGGAAATATGAGCTTGAGGCTGAAAGGATGTTTTTGTGGGCTCTGAATTTGCGGTCCTGAACAATAATGGTGACATCACAGAACAATCCAACAGTTCGCTGTTCGTTAAGAGACTTCAGCAGTGTCCCAGAGTATTGTGTGTCAGCTGCAGAAATCAGCTTTATGCTCGACATCCCTATAAAACAGAATAAAAGATCAGTACATTGAGCTAAGTACAAAAGTTTTTTTTTGTTGTTTTTTTTTTTTTTTTTTTTAAATACGCAGTGTATAAATTTGTACTTAGTTCATCATTTTGGTGAGAAGTAATTTAACATGCAAAGAATTTGCTTATGAGGTCAGTTTGATTCTGTTTTGAACTGTTTTGTTAAACAAGGAAAACGTCGGTACAGTGATTTATATGGTGTTATGGAAACTAATAGCAAACAATGCACAGAACAGTTTTGTTCAAACGTTTTTTTTTTGGGGGGGGGGTTGCTAGGGAAATTATTTATACAAGAACATAATAATGGACAAATCAAACATCTTAGGAGCATTTATACAATAAATATATTCAATACATGGCCTTTAATTATACAATTAATGTAGCCTATAGTTCAGATTTTTAATTTTATGTAGTCCTACTCATACTATACACCGTTTATTTGTAATTCTTTGTGCCAACAATTGAAAATTAAAAGCAAATGCATTACTTTGACTGGTAAAAGATCAGATGCTTCCGAGAGATTGTTGTTACATAAACTCAACTGGTAGACTACTGGTCAAATTTTTCCCCTTCCTCTTAGATGGAAGTTAAAAATTATCTGAAAATAATTGTATTATTATTATTATTATTATTATTATTATTATTATTATTATTATTTAATCCTGGTGGCGTAAATAACATGTAAATTCCCCCTAAAATTAAAAGGAACCCGCTTGATGCCTTTATGAATTTGATATGCATCAATTTCAATACCTGAAATTAAGTCATGCTAATCACATAGTCTACAAGAAATGAATGAAAATTTCATAACTGTTGCTCCGACTCCTACACCATACTTCACTGTACATTTCTGGAACGGTTTTACATGCTTTATTTAAGGGTATGGGTACAGTATCTCACAGAAACAATATAGGCTATACCTAGAGGTAACAAAACCTTTGTTGATACAAGATTGACGTCGGTTAGACCGGCGCACTAATCTGAAGCAGATTATACGTTTCTCCGTAACACGTATTGCTGTATATGAAAGTGTCTTTTATACATCATTTTTTTATGCATGATAACACGCATCTAACATAGTATGCATATATTTTCAGATAGAATAAGTCATTTTTCGGGGCAAAGAGGCCTACGCGGAACTCTGAAGCCTGCGTGCAAAAGCCAGACAAACAAAAAAACAAGTTTAATTTTGCAAAAAAGCATCGGATTTTTAATGTATTGTGTCTGTTTTTTTCTTTTGCATTTAATGAATTGTCAGGTCAGAGAAAATGCATGCCTTGTATTAATAAGAATAACAATATTACGGCAAATATGAAACAAAAAGGAAACTATTCTCATCTCATCTTCCTTCCTGGTTCATACCGGGTTGCGGCCTTAGTATTGGACGTGTAACCTGGTCTCATTTAGACGCTTTGGGTAAAATCAATATATCGAATTAATCGCCCCAGCATGTGATACGAGAAATGCGTGGTTGTTTACCTGCAAAACCAAGCCTTCCCTCCCCGCTTTCTGCCAATATACACGATATCCGCAGACAACAAAACACAGACCACCTTTTCTTTTTGCAGCCGAAATGAAAGACCTGCTAGTTAATCGTATGACCGACAGGAGTCGCAAAAGCCAAGTTTTCGTAAATTAAACTAAAATAAATCTATAACCACGCGTAGACAGTCTATTCAATCCGGATTATGTGGAGCATGACTGTGATACACCACGACAGCACGTCATGGGAATAATTACGCAGTTACACAAAGCCCGTTAGCTAAATCTCTGAATAAATGTGATGCATCCCAGTTCATAACTATTGTTTTGTTCTACGACTTGCACTTGGTATCTATTTTGTTAATGTATTTTTAAAGCTGCCTGTATCTGTGTAATTATACAGCAATACATACTACAGTGTAACTTTTGAATTCAACTTTAAGCGATATGTTATGTCATACATGTCCAGCAATGTTGTATTAACGTGGCATTCAAATGCATTCAGACTTTATTATTGATATTGAATAAATATCTCATTTTTATAACCTGCATTACAAATCATCCATGAATCCTGAACAAACGAGCACGGAACGGATAAGCCCGTCTGTGGGGACGTGGGGTCCCTTTTCAGCGGCGCACCAGTTTCCGGGATCCCGCTCTGTAAACAACGATATTTCTGCGAGTATGAGCGGCGGCTGCTGGTAAGATACATTTGTTACTGCGCAATTTATAATGCATTACATTTTGGCAGCTAAAAGAGGAATAACTAAGTGCTACAGGTTATTATTATATACAATATGTTTAACTAAAATTAATAATACAAAAAACAAGTATAGGTCGCTAGATAAAAAAGCAAAGGCCTCCTGCTTTGATTAGCCTATTATTATTATTATTTGTATTATTGTAAGCGTGAGCTATTATTTGTTATTAGCATTGCGTATAAATTATCGGTAGTTAATTGAAGAACGACACCAGCAATGTTATATTTAATAATTGTTGAGGGAAGGGGTTCGTGCTCCTGTGTTAGAAAATGCATGGGTGTATATCTGAGATGTGCTTCATTTTGCTTTAGGTAAACCGACCTTGGCTGCATAGATCCGGACAATGCCTCCCATCCACCGGTCCCGCAGTCGCAGTTCGGAGCCGCTCGCCAGCCCCAAGAGGCGGAAGCACAGCAGGTCCCGCAGCGGCAGCCGGTCCAGGAGCCCCCCTGTCCGATCAGCCCGACACAGCGTGGGGTCTGTTAAAGAGGAGAGGCGGACACGATGGGCCCGGTCTCCGTCCGCCGAGAGGGACGGGCCGAGGTTTCACAATGGAGGGGGCCGTTATAGCCGGTCGAGGTCCAGGGAGAGGGATGTGAGACACGGCCATGGCGGTCACGACAGATCCCGGTTCGACCACTACGACAAAAGGGATGATATTCTGCGTCAGAGGCAAGAGGCCTTTATATCAAGGTGTGTGTCCTTCCCCCCTTCTCTGAGATCCTGCCACACGTTTCAGAAACTCGGCTATAGTGACAAGTGTGTTGTTTTACTTGGCACAGTTTCAATTACATTAAGATAACATATACATGAGCTGAGCTATACTAGGGCATTGGAAGGATAAGTGTTTATGGTTCAGTATTGTTTTGGTGCTGTATGTCACCAGTCCATCTCAACACTGTTTATCATCTCATGCAAGATCAAAGCATAATAAATCAGTGTACCATAGACTCATAATATTGTGACACGGATCACTCTTTTAAATCCCTTGTAAATAAACCCGTTGTTCTTATCTTTTTCTATTATAGGCGGCTGCAGGAACGCGAAAGGATAGGAGAACTGGGGGCACCTGAAGTCTGGGGATTTTCTCCTAGAGTCCGAGAACCAGAGTAAGTTAAATTAAAGTGTACAGCACATTTTAAATGAAGCTCTTGTGTAATCCACTAACATAGCCACATGTTGGCTAAAACCGATATCTATCTTGTGTTGCTTTTCAATGTGCATTCTGAACAAAAAAGTGTTTCAACCATGAAAATGTATTATTGTTGAAATATATACTTTGTTTTCATATATACACACATTACTGCAGTGGAGAAAAGAGATGTTGTATTATTGGAATTAAGCCTAAACAAATTACACTTTCATTCTAGTTCTGATGAGCATACCCCAGTTGAAGAAGATGCTAAGAAAAACAGCAGTTCTGATTCAAGTTCAGAAGGTAAATGCATACTTTCTTTGTCCAGACAATCTCATATTACTATCATGTGGGAGTTTGTGGGTTGCAATTATGAAAATGTTTTGCATCAGGTAAATTGAGTAGTAAATGTATTATAAAACTGTTGATAAGTTATTACTACTTTACCTTTTACTCTGTGGAATATCAACTACTAAGCAGTTGGCTTCTTCTTTCAGACATTCATGTTATAAAAAATGATGCATGTGAAAATGCTGGCTTCATAAATTAGATGAATACATTTTCATGTGCAGAGGAAAGGAGGAAGAAGAAGAAGAAGAAGAAGAAGAAGTCCAAAAAGAAGAAGCACAGAAAACATTCAGAAGACAGTGAGTCTGAAAGTGATTCTGAAGGTAAGAAACATGTCTAATGTTACTTAATTTTACCAGCAGAGATGGATTGTTTGAACTATTGTGAGTTATCTGCTTTTGGGCATCTTCCTCTACACAATACAGCAAACAATATGTATGTAATATTTAATCATTATTTGTCAAATTAAGAAGGGATTATGGTAATTGTTAATCAGAGTTGTTTTGTTTGTTTTTACAAAACATTACATGCTGAGGTCTGGGAAGATAGGAACTGCTTTTTTGTGATTTTAGTGAATTAAATATTTTTCCCCAGCAATAACATGTAAAACACCATAATTTCTGATGAAAGTAAATCAAAGCATAGAGCTGTACTTCATCACTAAAGTGATGATAACCACCTGAAATTTTCCTAATGTTAGTGTGTTCCTTTTTGCTTACAGATGAAGAAGAGAAAAAGAAGAAAAAGAAAAAGAAAAGCAAGAACAAAAAGTAATTATTTCTGCTGTATATATAGAACTACATACTAACAATCACTTGCTAAATACCGAGACTTAAGTTGTAATCTATTATGTTGTTGGTTGCATATCGTGTCTACTTTATTTTTTCTGTTAGTTGTATGCAAAAGAATGTTCTCTAGGAATGCTGATTGACATTTCTCTTCACCAGGAAAAAGTCAAAGAAGAAGAAGGCCAAGAAGAGCCGCAAAGAGTCGAGCGACTCCAGCAGCGAGCAGTCTGAGGACGAGGATGACGAGCTGAGTGGGGAGCTCTGGGTGGAGAGAACCAGTACGTCCTGCCACTGACAGATTCCACACTACATTTTATAGTTATAAAACAAAATGGGGAGTCCTTGTACTTTTTATGTGTTGAGAGTCTGGACCCATCTCTTTTTTTTTTTTAACCAATGTTTTTAACTTCCATAGGTGTCAAGGATGACAACATGGTCGGTCCTGAGGCTCCGATGAGTCAGCTGTCCCAGGATGACAAACCTCTGAAGTAAGTATATTTGTGTGTTGACTTCAGCAACTTCGAAAGACTCGCCAGAACCTATAACATAGAATTTGTTAATTCTTCTCAGTGCTCAATTTCAAGGCATGCCTTGTATTGTTATTGCAGGATTTAAAAGATTTATTTTTGCCTTTTGCTTTGTTTTTTCCTAGTTATGGTCATGCCCTGCTGCCAGGTGAAGGAGCAGCCATGGCGGAGTATGTAAAAGCAGGGAAACGAATCCCAAGAAGAGGTGAAATTGGATTGACCAGTGATGAGATTGCATCATTTGAGAAATCTGGCTACGTCATGAGCGGCAGCAGGTAGGAGTCTTTTCTTTGTACCGTCTTCTTTTTTTTTCTTATAACTGTAAGGAGCAATGGAAGTCTTTTAATTTTAGTTGTCAAATATCTTCCATTTGGTAAATTCACTAAAACAAATGCATACAAATTTTAGCTCTGCGGGGAAAAGTGTGCAGGAGCAGCAGTCCTTTGATTGGAAGGGCAGGGAGACCTCTGCAGTGGAGAGCTGTGCACTTCTTACGAATGTGTGTCTGAGTTTCCGTATTATGAGCTCTACTTGGCACCTGTAGTTCCTTCTGTCAGCTGGCACAATGCATCATGAAGGCCTTTCCAGCTGATTCAGTTCCAGGATTTACAAGCCATTACTTAAATAGCTGTTCATTGACTGCATCGATTAACATTTTAAGCAGTTTTTTTTATAGCATGATCCAGGAAAGTAATGGATTGGGATTGCATTGGGTTGAGCAGCCTTCCACAAGACAATTCATGGACATCAACTAATGTCCTCTAGCCAGTTTGTTTGTTTGTGTTTTAAGCCATAGAGATCCCAGTAATGAGTGTGCTGTTTGTGACTTGTGTTCAGACATCGCCGAATGGAGGCCGTACGTCTGCGTAAGGAGAACCAGATCTACAGTGCTGATGAGAAGAGGGCCCTGGCATCCTTCAACCAGGAAGAACGGAGGAAGAGGGAGAACAAGATTCTCTCCAGTTTCAGGGAAATGGTGTACAGAAAAACCAAAGGCAAAGAAGAAAAATAAAACCATGCACGATAATGACTGTTTGATTCAGATCTCTGAATTTGAAAATTGGTTCTGGGCCTGTTTTTATAGGGTGGACTTTTTTGTTTTTTAAGGTAAAAGATACATGTTAAACGTTTTCTTTCTTTTTAAATAAGTACATTTTCCATATTAGCAGTAATGACTTTCGCTGTAACTGTTCTTGGTTCATATTTAGTGTTTGTGAATGAACTATCAGAAGCCTGGTTATTTGAAACAGCCCAAAACATCAATAAATAGTTCAAAGGGGTTAACTTAAATACAATGAAAAACAACAAGTTTACTTTAATGTGTCACTGTAAAACAACATGTACAGTCCAGGCTGTATGAGATTATTTCTACTGCTCAGCTACTAAGTGTTTTATGTTATATATGTAACAGTGATCTCATTGTTTTCGAAAATGGGGTAAAGTACCTTCTAAAAACATTGCTGCAAAGTCTTTTATTTTAGGAGTAGGATGTCTTCTGGTGTTTGAAACCATTACATCAAGATAATTGGGATTCGTGTCAGTGATCCTGCACTTTGATCAGAAGGACTTTTCACCATAATATGTGGAATTTTTTTCCCTCCAGATTCTACGTTTAATAAAAGCCATGCTCTTTTTATGACAAAGCAAACAATTTTATTCAATTGTTAGAAATCGACAGTTTCCTGTAGAATAGTCTTGCTTTCAATTACATCTTTCAGCCATTTTTCTCTGAACCTTGTTTTTCCTGGCCTGTGGAAAAAAGGGGGGTTAAAATGAATTAGATGTGCACATTTTTTAAACTGCCATGCATACTTGAGGGGGTTAGTGATTTGCATGATAGACTGAATACTGTCTTCAGTAAACTGAGTTTGTATTCATTTTTCAGAACATCCTGCTTGTGTTTATTTTAATTAAAATGTCATCATAATAGGCTTACTGCATTTTGTTTTCATTGTCTTATTTGTAAGTATGAAATCGCCTTTTTTGTCATTGGGATGGAGTTTTGTTTGGCCTGAATTTTCAATTTCACCAAAAGCAATATAGCCTCACCTTAAATTCATGCCCTGTGATCGGGGGTGGTAGCATTTTATTATAAAACCTGGCAAATCAAATACTTTCTCTCTTCATTTGGTAAAGCAAAGTGTTTTTGCCACTCCAGATAGACATTTACTTGTTGTTACAAAATACACTGGGGAGGAAATAACACCTTTGTTATGACATGTAGCAGGGATAAATGGGCAGTCCTTTGCAACTTTCTCATTCTTACATGGATATAATCATTGTAGTACAAATGGAGTGATATATATTTATTTGATCTCCCCCACCCCCATTTACCTGTGCAACAGCTGGTTTGATTCCACAAGATAGCACACTTCTACAGGCAAGGTCTAACACAGAGAGACAAAACATTATGGGGGGAAAATATATTGCTACAGGCTACAGAAGGCCCTTTAAACTATTTGACCAAGTATGTGATGTACCTGTGGTTTGATCTTCGAGATCTCGATGATGAAATAGACACAAGCTGTGGCCTTTGGAATTGGTTGTCTTCTAGTAGGGATGCTCCACTGCACTCTGTAATGATACTGTGTGCAGAAATCCAGGTCTTTTTCCTGGAGGAACACCAGGTTGTGAAGCCAACTGGAGTGCAATTCCCAAGTCTGCGAAGCGAGATTTCAAACTTAGAAATAAAGGACACTCAATGGAAATGCTACATGGGCTAAATAATAATACTTAAAAAAAAATGAATAAAACACTCAGGAATTAAATTAGAAAGACCTTCAACAAAAGTGTTGCAGAGTATTCTGTGCATGTTAACCTGTATGTTCCTTTCTCAATGTAAATTAGCTTGCATTCCTCCTGACAGTTTGATGCTTAACTATGTGGACAAAGGGATTACTGCTTGCATTTGAGAAAAGTCCACATTGCCAGTATATTTGTGACTAATCAAAAACAGCTTTTCAGTGGACACGGGTTTATTAAAATGTTCTAGAAAAGATGCAAAATGTGTATTAGGTACTTACAGAAATATATTCTTCAATTTGATTCATTGCCCTCTCTATTGTAAAATCCTTGCAGGTAATCCAGTCAATATTATTCATCTGATAATCTGTGGTTTCTAAAATTAAAATAAAGAATGTCGGTTTGCAAGGAACAACAACAATATATGAAGACATGAATTGCATTAGATTAGATTGATTTTTGATTTCGTGTTCACTACCTTTTTCGGATTGATCACTGTGTATAAGGTAATTCTGTGCATTTTCCAGAGCAATGTCTATTAAGGTAGAAGCTTCCTTGTTCAGTTTGTCTGCGCTGTCCTCCATTGTGGTCTTCATGAAATAGAAGGAAACAAAATCTGTTTATACAGTACTCGCGTAACGTGCATCATAATAACAATAATTCTGATAATAAAATAACGTCTTTTAAATGCAAATATGTGTGTATCAGTCCTTACCCTGAACACTTTCCTGTTATTTACTCTGATGGAAAGCAGACCGTGTTTACGCCGCTAACGTTTTGGTTTAGTGAGGTTTCCAGGGCTACGGTTTCCTTTCGTCTGCGCATGGGTCACTGTGTTCACGCTTATTACGATACATTGTAACAGCCAAGAAAAACAAAGAAATGTGTTTGATTTTCACATGATTCTAAATAAGATTAACCAATTATTAAAATGATATGGTGCACTACACAGTTTTAGTATAGCCATTGTGTAGCCTATACATTACATGGAGTGGGTGTAGTTTATCAGCGTCCAAAGATAATGCATTTTTCTAAAGTAAATTTAAAATCTGTGGTATACATTTGATATTGCTTTTTCAATTGGCTTTTTAGTCATACAGTGAGGGAAAAAAGTATTTGATCCCCTGCTGATTTTGTACGTTTGCCCACTGACAAAGAAATGATCAGTCTATAATTTTAATGGTAGGTGTATTTTAACAGTGAGAGACAGAATAACAACAACAAAATCCAGAAAAACACATTTCAAAAAAGTTATACATTGATTTGCATGTTAATGAGGGAATTAAGTATTTGACCCCTTCAACTTAGTACTTGGTGGCAAAACCCTTGTTGGCAATCACAGAGGTCAGACGTTTCTTGTAGTTGGCCACCAGGTTGCACACATCTCAGGAGGGATTTTGTCCCACTCCTCTTTGCAGATCCTCTCCAAGTCATTAAGGTTTCGAGGCTGACGTTTGGCAACTCGAACCTTCAGCTCCCTCCACAGATTTTCTATGGGATTAAGGTCTGGAGACTGGCTAGGCCACTCCAGGACCTTAATGTGCTTCTTCTTGAGCCACTCCTTTGTTGCCTTGGCTGTGTGTTTTGGGTCATTGTCATGCTGGAATACCCATCCACGACCCATTTTCAATGCCCTGGCTGAGGGAAGGAGGTTCTCACCCAAGATTTGACGGTACATGGCCCCGTCCATCGTCCCTTTGATGCGGTGCTGTTGTCCTGTCCCCTTAGCAGAAAAACACTCCCAAAGCATAATGTTTCCACCTCCATGTTTGACGGTGGGGATGGTGTTCTTGGGGTCATTCCTCCTTCTCCAAACACGGCGAGTTGAGATGATGCCAAAGAGCTCGATTTTGGTCTCATCTGACCACAACACTTTCACCCAGTTCTCCTCTGAATCATTCAGATGTTCATTGGCAAACTTCAGACGGGCCTGTACATGTGCTTTCTTGAGCAGGAAGACCTTGCGGGCGCTGCAGGATTTCAGTCCTTCACGGTGTAGTATGTTACCAATTGTTTTCTTGGTGACTATGGTCCCATCTGCCTTGAGATCATGAACAAGATCCTCCCGTGTAGTTCTGGGCTGATTCCTCACCGTTCTCATGATCATTGAAACTCCACGAGGTGAGATCTTGCATGGAGCCCCAGACCGAGGGAGACTGACAGTTATTTTGTGTTTCTTCCATTTGTGAATAATCGCACCAACTGTTGTCACCTTCTCACCAAGCTGCTTGGCGATGGTCTTGTAGCCCATTCCAGCCTTGTGTAGGCCTACAATCTTGTCCCTGACATCCTTGGACAGCTCTTTGGTCTTGGCCATGGTGGAGAGTTTGGAATCTGATTGATTGATTGCTTCTGTGGACAGGTGTCTTTTATACAGTTAACGAGCTGAGATTAGGAGCACTCCCTTTAAGAGAGTGCTCCTAATCTCAGCTCATTACCGTATAAAAGACACCTGGGAGCCAGAAATCTTGCAGATTGATAGGGGATCAAATACTTATTTCCCTCATTAACATGCAAATCAATGTATAACTTTTTTGAAATGCATTTTTCTGGATTTTTTTGTTGTTATTCTGTCTCTCACTGTTAAAATACACCTACCATTAAAATTATAGACTGATCATTTCTTTGTCAGTGGGCAAACGTACAAAATCAGCAGGGGATCAAATACTATTTTCCCTCACTGTACCATTAAAAGACAGCAGACAGCCTCTTAGTGTTACATCGTTGTTCCTGTTTGAAACGCACGGAGATGGAGAGGTCCTTCATTTCAAGTGTTTTTTCCGCTGTCACTTCATTGCGACACACGTTACCATGGGAAAAAGGGCGGTGAAGTGTTATTTGTTCTGGTGCAATTAAATGTTCTTCATTTTCCATCACATGCACTCATTTCAAAACACGTTACATTATTTTCCAAACAACTGAAGACACCAAAATGTGTATCGAAACGTTTCAGTTATAAATGAGAATATTGAATAAAAGTTCATTTGTTTTATAGTTTGTATAGTGTATGATACCATACCATACACCCGGGTACGTTTAAAAACTATCATACACTATACAAACTATAAAAGAAATGAACTTTTATTCAATATTCTCATTTATAACTGAAACGTTTCGAAGCCTTAATTGCTTTTCTGTAAGTTTTAATACTAGTTAATAAAAACGTATCAGCACCTAATACTACACACACACATTAGAGCGAAATCACACCTAATTAACTAATTTTCAACATCCGAGATGTATACTGAATTAAAATTCTCATGCATGAATATTAATGTATAAATTAAAGTTTATTTTAATTTAATTGCATACAGCAGTATATTGCATGTCGTTCATTGCAATTTATTTATAAATTTGACATTTCTTTGTATTACCCTGTCCAGGGACCTTATCAATATGCATAATATGTCTCAGTTAATTCCAGTAAGTGATGTTATCAAGATGTGTTATAAAATAATAATCAATCAAACTGTAATTCACTGATAGTTGTAACAAGCTTTAGGATTAGGATTAGGGGAAACCAGAAGCTCTAATTTTGTTTGTGACTGAAATAAAATAGTGTATGATTACATTACTAAAAATAACTTAAATCCATTTTTATTATATCTATACATTCTCACCATGCATTTGCACAGACACGAGCACACCATCTGTTTATTTACTTATAAATAATAGTATACAATGTCACTTTAAAACTATAATAATATAACAGACATTTGTACCTGAAATGTCACACTCAAAACATGAAAGAAATATGATCATTTTGGATTAATAACTCCTTGTCTCACAGTAACTGAACCCTTTATGTAATGAGAGGGGTCCGTAATTGTATAGAACTAGATAAACACAACATAGTTATGATAGATAGTTTGCAGTACCAGTCTCTGTTGTGTGAATTTTATTTAGCATTTTAGTCTCTGTGGATCACAGTGGATATTCACTTCAGTCTGTGTCTGAATTATTAATCATCCGGTGTTGCTGTGTCACTGGCTCTTCTGTCTGTGAGCTGGCATCTGTCTGGGTCAGGGGTCAGAAGTTGCACCATAGAGCGGCCATGATGCTCATTGCTAGGAACTAAGAAGACAGAAAACCAACAGAAAAAAGGGTATCCTGTACTGGTGTTTACATTCATTTATTTGCAAGTAACTCAAGTTGTTAGATATAGTCAAAGCTTTATTTGTTCCCCTCGATGTTTTTTTGTTTTTTTTTGTCTACTGGAAAATCAAATGTGTCCTGCTGTAAAGTTAATGAGACAGTACAGTCAATATTCAATATGCAGAACTAATGCTGAACATACACAGAGAGAAGCACAACCCATCTGGCCTTTTACGTCAGACCAGGTAAACAGTGTGACTCCTAATTATGGCATATTAATCATTCTTGTAAAAGTGGAGAATTGAATTTAAATACATGCTTTTCAGTTATACATCTGAAGTAACATTGCTTTCTTTTGTTAACAATGAACATGTATTACACACACAGTCTCCAGAGAATGTGAAAAAGGCAAAGATTTTCAAGAGTCATTTCACTAATATAGGTGAAACAAATGGCAAACATGAGCAACACAAAGCTTCCTAATTTGACCTGTAGTGCTCAGGTTTTTGCTGAATTGCATAAATGAGTTGGATGGGCAGAGTTTGTAAGTGCAGGCATTATAAAGCTGGAACAAACAACAACTATGTGATCATCTATATCTATATCTATATATATATATATATATATATATATATATATATATATATATATATATATATATAGCTCTGGAAAAGTTCAGAAATCAATGTTAAGTGGTCTCTTATTTTTTTCTAGAGCTGTATATATAGTTTATATATATATATATCTTTCTCTATGTTTATTAACAATACATATTGTGCTGAACATTAGAGGAGACATACCTAAATGTTACACACTTGCAGTTAAACTATATGTTATAGTTTCCTTACCTGTGAGGAAGGCTTGCCGGGGATCAGGGGATGCCTGGGCGTCCAGACTGCGGAGGGGTCTCTCTGGGGTGGAAGAGGAGCTCTTCAGACTGGAGACAAATGTGGAGCAGGTGTCCAGGTCGTTGCAGTCCCTGTACTGCCGAGTGTGGTGGTAAGTACAGGGGGACTTGGAGGGTGCACATCCCAT
Source organism: Amia ocellicauda (assembly GCF_036373705.1). Classification (NCBI taxonomy): domain Eukaryota; kingdom Metazoa; phylum Chordata; class Actinopteri; order Amiiformes; family Amiidae; genus Amia; species Amia ocellicauda. Next base: position 14,218,642 of record NC_089859.1, read on the forward strand.
TGTGTCCCTGTGCTCTGACAGTGTGTGAGCCGTCAGAGCCCTGGCTGTAGAGAGCTTGGAGCCAGAGGAGCTAGACCTCTCCCTGCTCTTTGGCCAGGGCTGCTCTGAGTGGCTGTGGAACTGTGTGTGTGTTTGTGTGTGTTTGTGAAATGGGGGGGATAAGAGGCTGTGTGATGTCATTCTTAAAATGACTGATTATTTCAGGCCTAAGTAATGGTCTCACACAGAGAGATAGAGCAGTGTATTATTGATGTCTGCAGTTACAAAAACAAATCATCCACTATTTGAAAAATCCCAAATTAGAAGAGGTCTTATTTTAAATAACAAATATTATTTATTGCAAACTTCTGCATCCCGTGGCGCTGCTACTTTGCCATGGTGCTGCTAAGATAATTTCATTTTTATTTTTTACATGTAAGAAAAGCATTAGCATAATAGTCAAATCCTTATTCTTAATTAAATAGTAAGACATGAGATCAAATCCTTGATTCTTGAAAGAACAGAACATTGTTTAATGTGCACGTCTTTGGAAAAGAGTTGAATTGGGTGAACTGAGGAATATGAGGGAATGTGTATCTTGTGTCCTCCAATGACCAAACTGTGAATCTGCAACTTGCACCACAGCAGTTACAGAACATCAAGGAACTGCCATGTCACTTACTGTCTCATGTGATCGAACTGTGTTATCTAACCGTATCATAAAAATCTGAGGCCTGAAACCAATTACATTTCTTGTTGCAGCTCCATAACTTATTTAATCATTAAGGTCTTTATACCACAAGCATGAGACCGAGATCAAACATACCTTCTCTTTTATGTTGTTTTAGGCCATTTAATTTACCACCCTAGGGAGATACTACTTTTAACACACAAAATAAATTAAATCTGATATGTCTAAGAAAATTTGAATAGGGTTTATATAGGGATAAACTAGTTTTATTTAAAAATGTATTAAACCTCTCAAAAGAGCAGAATATTTCCTGTTATTCTGCCTAAAATGTTTATGAAAATATTCCTTGTTAGTTATCACATCTACTCAGTTTTGATAAGACTATAAGAATGTATATGTAATGTTCCACAGAAGGAGTAATAATTGGCACATCTCTGTGTTAAAGCACAAAAGCACAGTCTTCACAGTTTTCTTTTTTTCAATCATAGAAAAAATGAGAAATTACGAAACATATCTGGCTTGGTTTTGTTTTAACTATGCTTCCTGCTGTAAACTGTTTCCAAACACTTACATGAACAACAAAATGGGTGTTTCTCATTCATTTAATCCTTTCAGTCATACGGAAGGGGTTAAGCAACCTGGGGGAGGAGGGACGGGGGGCAGAGTATGGGTAAAGAAAATGGATTTTTTGTGCCTCAGTGACTCAGCAATAACCCTCATCAAAAGACACCGTCGAGAGAGTCGGCATCATTTGGCCAAAGGCGAGTTTGTGTTTTAGGACTGGGAGAAAAGCTCTGAAGTTTAGTGATGGCAGGGTGGATTGTTCTGGCCTCTTTGTGTGTGTGTATCCTGCAGGGGCTGTGCCCTGTAACCAGCCTCCCCAATGGAGCCCCAGCTTCAGCCTGTGCGGACATGATGCCTCGGCACTCTGGGGTGAACCCCCAGCCGTCTCCTGTGCCCTACACCATCACTGTCAGCAGCAGGACCTTCACTGCAGACCAGCCGGTCAAAGGTAACATCTTCCACATGCTGATATAGAGCACTCCATATTGTAAATATTTCCGCTACACCTGAATTAATTTAAACAGCAAATTCTGTTTCGTTTAAACCCAGATGGAGCTGTTTCATTTCTGTTACCAATGTTTTGCAATAAACAATGTTTTTAATATTGTTTCAGAACACAATATGTGAAATGCTTCCGGTTTCACATTTTCTTTGATTTATCAAACAATGTTGAAGAAGAGCACACAAGGATATCTGTTTTTCTTTCCATAAAGCTTTCAAAATGACTACTTAACAGAGGCTTTCCAAAGCCAAACTATATAAAAGATTATGGAAAATATAATTGATTGATCAAGCATATGAAATGCAATTAATTCTTGTTTCCATCACTGTAGACTTCAGAGAGTCTTCAGTATCATCCATTATAGACTGATCTATCAATTACTCTCAAAGTTTCCAATTGTTATGTTAAACTAGTTCAGTACAGTTCACGTTTAATACAAATTGGTGTCTTAAAACCTACAGGTCTTGCAGTTCATACAAAAAAAATATCTTCCCACTCTTAACCAACTGTTTTTTTAAACTGCATTTAAAGTGCACTAAAACAGTGGCAAACCTCCAGGAACACTTTGCTAGGTAGACACAGGGCACATTAGCAGTCGTGGGAACTGGACAATAGGTCTGGATGAGGAGGAGATGAAAGAGATCACAACCATAACATGATTTTTTTTTTTTAAAGGGGTACAAGATATCTGTATTAAAAAACAAAAAAAAAAAAAAAAAAAAAAAACATTTAAATTGCATCATCGCCTGATCTGTCCAAACAGGGATTTACTAAAACTAGCAAGGAAAGGTGTATTTTTTTGTATCATTATGTGATCTAGCTAAGATACTCTCAAATGATTAGACTAAACATATTCTTTTCAATTTGATTACTACCATTGCCAACATGAACTGTTCTGCAGCTGAAATAATGAAAGATTATTTTGACAAATTGTGTTGCTGACTTCTCAAGAACAGAAACAGCACATGATATTCAATTTGTTTCATAAACGTAATTAGGTGAGAAAATAATGACTAACTAAAAAAAAAAAAAATATATATATATATATATATATATATATATAATAAAGTAGTAATCTTTGTATATTTAGCCAATTATATGTCATGGAGAGATATTTCTCAATTTGTTTGTGTTACAATTTAAGATATATGAAGTATCTTACACTTAAGTGTTACAAAGTTAGTATGCAAGTACAGTCATGCATTAGTGTGTAAGTATGTAATGGGGTCTATAAATTAGGCTATGGAATTGGTTCCCTTGTTAAGGAGTGTCCTTCCTTAATTATCGTGAAGCAAAGGATGAAAGTCATGTGTTCTCTGCTACTGATGGTGAATTCATTTTTTTAGCTCAGTGCAACAGCTCTGACTGGGGATTGTGTTATCAGATTGCATATGGTTTATTGAAATTCAGTAGGAAGTTGCTTAATACCAAACATTTTCATTATTAGTCATTGTTTTTTCATGGCACAATTCTTTTGATTTGTCAATTTTAAAAAAAGATTTAGCTAATATTCCATAAAAGCACATTGCATATCTGAAAGAACACAAAGTAAAACACCCTTCTTCCTTTGAAATAAGCTCCAATTAAATTAAATCTGTTGATTGATTATCTCTGAAATACATATATATTTTTAATACAATCTTTAGTAAAAAAATAAAACAGGAGGACAGAGATCAACCCCTTGCCTGATTCCTTAGCTTAACTGATTCATTGCATCCTGTGGCGCTGCTACTGGATTGTAGCACAATCAATTTTCATCAGTGACTTATAATGTGAAGCACACTCCGCTGCAGTGCTCTGTGTCTGAGAGTGCTCCTTCATTGTTCTTGCAGTGACGATCAAGGGTCCTGACTACAAAGGTGTGCTCCTGCAGGCACGTATGGGGAACAGCTACATCGCCCTGGGCAGCTGGAAATTGCCCCCTGCTGACACCAAAGTCCTGCAGGTTGGGATTTTAACACTTACCAACATAAACTGTCCAAAACTGTTGTATTTTCTCATTATTTCTCTATTCTTGTAATCTTGTCCTAGGCTGTCACAATGAATCTAAGGAGTTCAACAAAACATTTCTGTCAAAACATCTACTCTTGTAATTTTGGCAATTGTCAGTTAGCCTGCCATGCCTTTCATTGTAGTTGTGATGTAGTGCCTGGGTCCTGATTGGCTAATGATTGCTTTACACAGGTAAACGCATCTCCAATTACTGAGCATTAAGATTTTTCTAAACACAAGTTTCAAACCAGCTTTTTCACGATTCAAATCACTGCCACCTGCTTATTCATACTCCTGTGCTCCCTCCCATTCAATTTAGTCAACTGCATTCTGCTGATTGAATGTGCCATATTTCATTTTATTTTCTGTGCAGCTCAATGTATTTGTGGTGTTTTGCAGTGCTCAGGGAACCCAAATGGAGCAATGACCCACTCTAACATCAACATTAAGAACAACTCCACTGTCTACACCTGGATCCCTCACACCAACTCTAACATGGTCTACTTCATGTGAGAAAACCATTCTGCTCACAACTCAACATTTATTTAGGGTTTAAATAGATCTTGTAGGTTTTGCTATTGTCTATTATTGTTTGATTAATTAGCTATAATGACACTTGGAGTATTAATTATTATTTTTTAGCAGATGCCATTATACAGGAAGGTGAGGACATTCCTGAATTTAGGACCTAGTTCCACACTATTCTCTTAGATCTCAAAATGATGATCTGTTGGTCATTTGTTGCGTCTTATCTGCAGCTTTGAGTTGTTCTGCTTCTTGACTGTAGAACTACATGTTATTATGAAATCTGAACTGAAAAATACAATTTGCTTTTGTGTTTTTGGACTTGAATAGTAACTGGTGTTTATCATACTCAAGCTCATTCTTCTAATTCTGTAGTTATCTAATTTGCCTAAGCATTAAGGTTGCTGTATAAATATACCTTTGCCTTTTGGTGTGTAGTTTTATTTACCCAATGTAGCAATTAATATTGGTTCCTCTTTCATGTATTATCTTTTGTTTATTTTCCAATTGTCTTTACAGGGCAACTGTAGCACAGGAACGCACAGTCTACTGGTTGAATGTGAAGTCAGACATGCTGACCAGGAGTAAGTCATTAAAAACAATTAAGCCTTACCTTAAAATGGAGACCCAGAACACACATGTACAAAATACATACATGCCTGGTAGTTAAAATGGACAAAATTCAGAACCACTTAAATGTATAATTTATGCATCACATCATACCCAAATAACTAATGTTTTTTAAATTTATTTTTAATCATTTGAATAATTTATCCCAAGGTTAATATTTAATTGTAGTTTTCTACTTTTGTGTTATTTCTCTGCAGAAGACCTGTCTTTGGATGCAGGGGCCAGGCCAGTGACCTGGGGCACTAGTGGAGTGCTGCTGATCATTGCCAGTCTCTTCCTCACCATACTGTGCTCCAGCTAGATACACAGTGTCCTGAATGACTGCTCCAATAACAATACCTCTGGAGCAATCAACACACCCAAGTTCGTATAGGAAAGAACTGGACTGAAGAAAGCTTTGCCTGCTGATAATTACTTCGAATGGATGCACTTTTGCTCTATAGGTGCATTTGTACAATTAGGAAACCAAATATTAAGTACTCTTGGTTTATGTTTTGGCTTGGTTTTCCATAATGGCTTCATAGAAATGCATTGATTGAATTACCAAATATTTCAGTTTGTCATGCTTCTAAGAGGGATTTTTTTATGCTATCTAAAATAATTAATCAGTAATTAATCAAGCAATGCTGTACAATATTATCCTAATTTTCAATTGCCCATTTTAGTGTTTTAACACAATGCATTTCAATAAATAAAAAACTGTAAAATAAACATAAGGCCTTTGTAAGAAATGTAACTTTAAAGTTGTTCCTGTACATAAATACACTATCCTAGAGTAGAAGACAAAACAAAAACAGTTCAATTAACAGTTGCTCACTACAAATCACCCTTATCATATTGTTTTGATATATTTAATAGTTTCACCAAGGGCATCCCTTAAAACAAACCGATTTGTCATGAACTCATTACTTAATAGTGATATATCGCAAAACAACTGCCATGCTTTATTTGACACAACTTCTATGCGGCCTTCAATAACCCTCCATAAAGTCTGCACAACAGGTCATAACCTCATTAATAATCCTTTATAACCATTTTCCCCAGTGACATAACAGGCACATAATACTATTTATGACAATGTTTAAAGTACTTGCTTAGGATTAGGGTTAACTGATGGGTAATTGAGCATTTCACATTCTTTGTTATGTTGTAATTTACAATCAGCATATGTTAGCATGCTAGGTTCTCTGAATGTGGATATGTCACTTTATGTATCCATTATGAAGATGTAATAAAGACCGCATATAGAAGGTGTCTAATAAAGTGTTACTAAAACAAAATCCAAACGAAGTCATGTCAGATCTTTATAACTTTATTAATATACAACAAATCAGCGAGGTGAAGGAACAATAAAGGATTTTCAGATTCAGACGTGATGTTCCGAGTCTTCAGTGAATGTTTTCTAAACCCTATTGGAAGAAAAGTAAAAAGTAATTCAGCAGGCATCAATAACTTTGTTCAAGCAAATTAAAGCATACATATATACATGTACATGTATACATACACCGATCAGCCATAACATTATGACCACCTGCCTAATATTGGGAAAGTCCCCCTTTTGCCGCCAAAACAGCCCTGACCCGTCGAGGCATGGACTCCACTAGACCTCTGAAGGGGTGCTGTGGTATCTGGCACCAAGACGTTAGCAGCAGATCCTTTAAGTCCTGTAAGTTGCAAGATGGGGCCTCAATGGATCCGACCTGTTTGTCCAGCACATCCCACTGATGCTCGGTTGGATTGATATCTGGGGAATTTGGAGGCCAAGTCAACACCTTGAACTCATGATTCATCAGACCAGGCCACCTTCTTCCATTGCTCCGTGGTCCAGTTCTGATGCTCACGTGCCCATTGTAGGCGCTTTCGGCAGTGGACAGGGGTCAGCATGGGCACCCTGACTGGTCTGCGGATACGCAGCCCCATGCGCAACAAACTGCAATGCACTGTGTGTTTTGACACCTTTCTATCAGAACCAGCATTCACTTTTTCAGCAATTTGAGCTACAGTAGCTCGTCTGTTGGATCAGACCACACGGGCCAGCCTTCGCTCCCTACGTGCATCAATGAGCCTTGGCCGCCCATGACCCTGTCGCCGGTTCACCGCTTTTCCTTCCTTGGACCACTTTTGATAGGTACTGACCACTGCAGACCGGGAACACCCCACAAGAGCTGCAGTTTTGGAGATGCTCTGACCCAGTCGTCTAGCCATCACAATTTGGCCCTTGTCAAAGTCGCTCAGATCCTTACGCTTGCCCATTTTTCCGGCTTCTAACACATCAACTTTGAGGACAAAATGTTCACTTGCTGCCTAATATATCCCACCCACTGACAGGTGCCATGAGAACGAGATTATCAGTGTTATTCACTTCATCTGTCAGTGGTCATAATGTTATGGCTGATTGGTGTATGTATATATATATATATATATATATATATATATATATACACACACATACATACATACATACATACATACATACACACACACAGTACTGTGCAAACGTTTTAAGCAGGAGTGAACAAATGCTGTAAAGTAAGAATGCTTTCACAATTAGACATGTTAATAGATTATATTTATCAATTAACATAATGCAAAGTCAAATCAAAATCAAATCTATATTTTGTGTGACCACCCTTTGCCTTCAAAACAGCATCAATTCTTCTAGGTACACTTGCACACAGGTATTGAAGGAACTCGGCAGGTAGGTTGGCCCAAACATCTTGGAGAACTAACCACAGTTCTTCTGTGGATTTAGGCAGCCCCAGTTGCTTCTCTCTCTTCATGTAATCCCAGACAGACTTGATGATGTTGAGATCAGGGCTCTGTGGAGGCCATACCATCATTTCCAGGAAACCATGTACTTCTTTATGCTGTAGATAGTTCTTAATGACTGTCGCTGTATGTTTGGGGTCGTTGTTATGCTGCAGAATAAATGTGGGGCTGATCAGATGCCTCCCTGATGGTATTGAATGATGGATAAGTATCTGCCTGTACTTCTCAGCATTGAGGAGATCATTCATTCTGACCAAATCCCCAACTCCATTTGCAGAAATGCAGCCCCAAACTTGCAAGGAATCTCCACCATGTTTCCCTGTTGCCTGCAGACACTCATTCGTGTACCGCTCTCCAGCCCTTCGGCAAACAAACTGCCTTCTGCTACAGCCAAATATTTCAAATTTTGACTCATCAGTCCAGAGCACCTGCTGCCATTTTTCTGCACCCCAGTTCCTGTGTTTTTGTGCATAGTTGAGTCGCTTGGCCTTGTTTCCACATCAGCAGTATGGCTTTTTGGCCACAAGTCATAAGTCTCACCACAGGACAGTAGATGGGTGTACCAGGGTCCCACTGTTTTCTGCCAATTCTGAGCTGATGGCACTGCTGTACATCTTCCGATTGCGAAGGGTAGTAAACATGATGTGTTTCCTTGGCTGACTACTGCATCTATGGTCCTCAGAGCTTGGACAGCACATCTGGAAACCCCTGTCTGCCTTGAAATGTCTGCCTCGGAGAGACCTTGCTGATGCAGTAGAACTACCTTGTGTCTTGTTGCTGTGCTCAGTCTTGCCATGGTGTATGACTTTTGACAGTAAACTGTCTTCAGCAACCTCAACTTGTTAGCTGAGTTTGACTGTTCCTCACCCAGTTGTATTCTTCCTACGCAGCTGGTTCTGTTTTTGTTTCAACCTACATATTGAATTGATGAACATTAGCACCTGTTTATAATTGTTTAATCATACACCTGACTATATGCCTACAGACATCTTGCTGATTGATAGGGGATCAAATACGTATTTCCCTCATTAACATGCAAATCAATGTATAACTTTTTTGAAATGTGTTTTTCTGGATTTTTTTGTTGTTATTCTGTCTCTCACTGTTAAAATACACCTACCATTAAAATTATAGACTGATCATTGCTTTGTCAGTGGGCAAACGTACAAAATCAGCAGGGGATCAAATACTTTTTTCCCCTCACTGTATACACATACATATTTATATTATACACACACATACACTATATATAATAGACACTGTGCCAGAAAGTTTTTGAAATGCTTGATTTCAAGGCAAAAGGCTGTTAAGCATCAAGGTGATTTGGGGCCAGGGCATATTGTGAAAGTAACATGTTTTTGGAAAAGTACCTGGACCCCTGCCATATCATAAAAGAATGTCAGGCGAACTATATTTGCTAACTGTTTAAGTTTCAGCATCCCCTACTCTATTCATAAACAACTGTGCACCGGGTATTGGGAACTATCTTCTGATAGCACATGTTTAAGGATGTTGAAAGAATAACTGTTACATAACCTAATTGTTTTTTACTATTGGGTATAAAAATCACTGGCTTTTTGTAAGGAGCAAGAGTTCCTCAATATGCAAATACTATGTAACTCCCCATGCTGCATGAATAAGGCACTGCAACAAGCACAACAAACTGAATGAAGAACTGTGTTTTTCTTACATAACACACACACATACATAAGTCTTTATAAATCTAACTTAATTTTATGCTTCTCACGTACACAGCATACCACTGAAATGTCTCCACTCAAGTGCAGTTGCAGTAGCTGGGTTGAATGAAATGTGTAAAGCTGTCACTGGTTCCTGGAAGTGGAATTAAATGTTAAAGTAATATCAGAGCCTTACCTTTGACTCATAATACTTCCCGGTCGCCGACACTCGCTTGTCTCTCTCCATCAGGTACCATTGGTAAGGATGCCGTGCAATCCTCTTTTCCTGCACACAAATATTTTAAAACACTTTAAATCAATAAACTGGTGTAATTGAAATATCATTAAGAAAGAAACAGCTACAGAATGTGGATATATAATCACTCTTCAACTGAAAAGAATAAGAGGCAATAAAGTCTCCTGAATATTTTTGCTTTGCTTGTTCGTTCTTTAATCGACAACATGTTACAAAGTATACAAATACCTAAAACGTAGAATGGTTTTACCCTGCATTATATAGGATTTTATCCACTATTATGTATAGTCTAAACTTCTACTGTGACATACGTATTTCAATTCAAATACTACTACGGTTACTTATCATAATGTACTGCTAATGACTTACACTGACATTGTAAAAATCTGCAGCGGGGAAACTGGCAAAAAGGTAAACACTGATTTTCAGATATGACAGCTATTGTGATCATTTCAAAGCTATGTGCATACAGACCCAATAACCTGCATCACCACCCTGTCTGTAGAAACTGGAAAAATGAATTCTGGCAGAACGCACTATGATATTATATTAACTAACAATTGAGAATAGTTATTTTACGATGAAGGACACAGTCGCAGTGCAGCTGCCGTTAGAAAAACTAATTTACCTTCCCCCCGTTCGTCCATTTGTGGATCTGTGCTGTCGCAATACCGGGAACGATGAGACAGGCGGTCATGATTGCAAACCCGGGTATAATCTCATACCACATCGTGGGGTGCTCTTGGGGTGCCGGGGTTTTCTCCAGAAAGATAACACTCTTCAGCCCAACTCTCGCCCCCGTCCCTTCCGTCCTCCTGAGGGTCACATCTACTGCTTCCGGGTTACGGGGTCACTTCCTGTACAAAGGGTGCACGCTAGGAGCGTCATGTTATCGAACAGCGCCACCTACTGTCTTCCTAACTAGAGTTAAGTATACGAAGATACGTTGTTTGCATGGGACAGTACTTTTTGTATAATACATTATTATAGAAGTATGTAATGGTAGTATGCAGGACTGTATCAGTAATAGTTTGCAGATTAGCAGTATTTAGTTTAGGAGTATGCATCAGTGAGTGTGTGATAGTGATAGTGTAGAGGTAGTACAGGTAGTGTCTGGTGATAGTTGTGTAAGCTATTATGCGTAGCCTATATGTCAGAAGCAGTGATGCTACACGTTGTTGCCTAGGTCAGTAGTAGCTGTAATGGTAATGATTAATGTAATATTTTTAAGTGTATTTGGGTAGCAGCATCGCGCTTCCTTTTCCCTAATTACTTATTTAAAATGAAATCGGTTACAAAATATTTGGATGATATGGGGTACAAACTCAAGCAACCTATGTTATGTGGTACAAAATATTTCTAGTACAAATGTTGTGGGTGGAGTAAGTGATTTTGGGAACAGAATAATAATAAATAGAATTTCTGAAAATATCTGAAGATATTTTCTCTGCATGTGACAGTACTTTTTATGATATATTAGTGATATGTATCATTTATATGGTAGTATTCAGATTAATATCAGTGATAGTAGTAGAATTTAGGCTTAGAAGTAGTATACATCAGTAATAGTATAATTTAAAAGTATATAGTATAGTAGGTGTAGTACAACAGCAATACATGTCAATATACAAGTTAATATAAGTATATTTTATGATTATTGTTGTTATTTAGTTTTTAAATACCCATTTATGTTATGCAATTAAGAGCCAAAGACAAAGTGTGGCAGAAGGCAGCTTAAAGATGTCACAAAAGGACAAGACATTGAATGTCATACGGGACCATGTGCCAAATATTTTCTTAATTGTCTTGCAGTTGCTAAATAACATTCATGCATGGGGTTTTGTGTAGTTCTGCAGTGCAGGGGGGACATCCTACAACAGTCGAGGTGCATGCATGAACACACAGCACTACCTGTCTCAGGCAGTGCAATTGAAGATCTCGTTCTCTCGGAAATATACCCTGAAATATCGCGTGACTTTAGCACAGTTATCGCTCGCTGGCCAATCAGAGGAGGGCTTCGCTTGTTGCCACAAAAAATCTCAAACAGACAAAGTTGGGAGAGACGCTGGCAGCGGGACTCTCGGGCGAACTGTTGTCTGTATACAATTACACCTCTCTGAGACATGAAAGAAGACAAAGAAAACGCCCGCCCCAAGGAGAAGAAAGTCGACATTAGATGCGAAGACAACGAGAAACCGGATAAGGCCACTAAAGAGAGAAGGGAGGCTATGACAAAGGTAGGAGACAGCGGTGGGAGGGTGCAGGCCTTCATATTGATGTTTATAAACTGGCTATTTCGCGCAGCTGTCAATACAGAGTTCAACTAGTATCTGAATGCGGAGAGATACACATCACACACGCAACATCTGCGCAGAATCGCCCATCTAAATCGTGCCTTTTTAAAATGAAAACTAACTTAGACTACAAGTTAACTACCGTCTGCAAAGTCTGAACCGATTCAGCTACTAAAAGATGTATAATTTAAGACATGCTGGGGTTTGTTTTGAGTTCAGGCACAGGCGGAGCGTAAAGATACAACCTGTTACGTTGTGTGAGTGAATGTCTACATTGTTAACTGCGTATATGTAGCCGATTTAAACCTAAACAACGCAGTCAAATTATAACCAATACGTATAATTCAGCAGCTTTTCGTTCTGGGTTCCTTGCTTTTTATTAATCCCCCACTTAATCTGTTTTTCTGTCAGATTGTCATTCGCCGTCTTCCGCCTAGTCTGACTAAGGAGCAGCTGGAGGAGCAGCTGCAGCCCCTGCCAGAGGTCGATTACCTGGAGTTTTTCGCCAATGACACCAGGTAGCAGCCAGAGCTGGGGAAGGCTCAGCTAGCAAAGCACACAGGGTCTTGTTTGTGTTGCATACATTAGTAGGAAAAGCAGAGAAGAAATGATTAGTTTGTTAATATCTTTGCATTGTTGACTTCTTTTTATGTGGCCAATTAAGAAGAAAGATGAAGCCTGGGGTTGGTTATCTGATTGTGGTGTGAAATTGAGTATAGCAGTATGTGTAGGTCTTTACTGTCTTTATTTTGTCTTGCCCTTCGCAGCTTGTACCCACACCTTTTCTCCAGAGCCTACATCAATTTCAAGAACCAGGAAGACATTGTTCTGTTCAGGGACCGCTTTGATGGATATGTCTTCATTGATAACAGAGGTACCCATGCACTGTTTTCATAATACGATGTAGTGAGAGTCAGCTTTCTTTTTCAAATAGTGCAATTGCAGATCTAATAGGAAAAAACAATAACATGTGCAATGGTTTTCTTTGAAACAGGTCAGGAGTACCCAGCCATTGTCGAGTTTGCGCCTTTTCAGAAGATTGCCAAAAAGAAGAGCAAGAAGAAAGATGCGAAAGCTGGGACCATTGAAGAAGGTAAAGGTTTCAAAGACACATTTCATTCCCAGATTTTACATCTGTTATTTCTGTCCATATACACAGAGCACTTTCAATTTGGTACCATTCAAAGCTCCATTTCACTGGAAACAGAATTTCATATTTCATATTCAATACAATAAATGGTTGGACATCAGAAGTTACTGCGATTCTTCAACTTTTGTACCAAAAACATTACTCAGATATGTTGGCCAACAGACATGAAGTTCATTGGTATAGTACGTTGTCAGGTTTACACAATAAAGCCTTGTTTTATGTATTCAAAAGATCCAGACTATAAGAAGTTTCTGGAGAATTACAACGGAGATGAGGAGAAGTTAACATCTACTCCTGAAACGCTACTGGAAGAACTGGAGGCCAGGACAAAAGAATTAGTAGGTCTGTAAATCTGGAATTTCTTGGTGGAAAGTTTTACATTTTAGAAATTAATTTGCTATCAACCAGTGTCAGGTCAATGTTTATGTAAAGGGAATCAAATGCATTGTTTTTTTTTTTTTTTTTTTTTATCCTTTCTTTCAGCCAAAAAAACGACTCCTCTTTTGGACTTCTTAAAAAATAAACAGGTAAATGTTTGGTATTTTTGCTATAGTGTTTCTATTTGTGCTATAGTATATAATCAGTTGTGTGTCAACCTGTATTGTGTATGTGGCTTTTCCAGCCTTCGTATGTTTGAAAATAATTGTCATGCCACAGAGAATCAGGGAGGAGAAGCGAGAGGAGAGGCGGAGGAGAGAGCTGGAGCGCAAGCGTCTACGCGACGAAGAACGTCGAAAATGGCGAGAAGAGGACAGGAGGAAACGCAAAGAAGTGGAGAAACACAGGAGAGGAGACAAGAACCACGACAAGGACAGGGACAAGTCAAAGGAGGAGCCAAAGATTAAGGTAACAGAGGAGATCATGAGTGGAATAGATTGACATTGACATCTGTGCAGTGTTAAGTATGTTCTGTATATGTTTTATCTGTTTGTTTTTTTAGCTCTTGAGGAAGCCAGAAAAGGGGGATGATGTTGACCCTGATAAGCCCAAAGAAAAGGTGAAGAAAGCAGAGAAGGAGAAGATTAAAGAGGAGAGGGCTTTCACGGGGGGCGAACTAAAGAAACGTCCTAACAGTGGGATCCACGAGGACAGGAAGAAGTGAGTACTGGCAAGAATTTGGAGAAGTTCAGTAGTATAAATTCATTATTTATTTATAGATTCATATACCTCTAGGTGAGTATGGTATTGAAATATTTTATCCTGGAATATTTATGTTTACTTCTGTAGTCTGTTCACCCTAATCCCAGCTGTGAGATTTAGAGAGGGGTCATGTGTCTCTGTGATCCCCAGTGGCCTCTACATGTGGGTCTCTCACACTGGACAATTTGCGATTTGCAGGGTAGATGAGGATGGCCGTAAGGACTACAGAGAGCGGGATGTGGACCGGGACCGTGACCGAGACCGAGACAGGCGACAGAAAGAGAAGGAGCGCATAAGACGGCAGGATGAGGAGCGGCGGAGGAGGAGGGATCGCCACGAAGTGGAGAACACATACCGCCGACGAGACGAGGACGGCAAGAAGGAAAAGGATCACACCTGGGAGAAGAAGAAGAGTGAGAACGCTGCGGATTCTACTGTGAATAGTGACAAGCCCGAAAGAGCCACCAAAGATGACAAGAAAGATGAGCCCACAAAGAGGGACCGCCTGAGGAACAAGGTGTGTACATGCCAAACGGTTCATAGCTGAAGCCTCCGTTGGAACAAATTGATGATTAGTCTTGGCCTGAACAATGTAGTTAATAAATTATTCAACATAGGTTTTGCTTTGGGTTAATCTGTATTCCTTGATATGCTGGCAGCTCAGTTTGTTGCTTTCTTGTCTTCATTCTTCTATGATGTGGTTATATCTTACAATTCTTTGCATTAAGCTTATGATTCTTCCCTTGTTTGTACCATAAAGCCAAACTACAGTGTGTAGCACAGTGTCATGTTTTAACTGTTCTTTTACATATCTATGCCTTGGCTGAAGGTGTAGGCCAGACCATTGCATTAAAAAACAACCTCTTTCTCTAGGTGTTTCTCCCTCCTTGACTCTGTTTTTTATGGTACAGGATCGGCCAGCCATACAGCTGTACCAGCCTGGGGCCAGGAGTCGTATCCGGACAACAGACCCACCGACCGGAGAGAGGAAGGCTGAGAGCGAGACCAAGAGTGCCCAAGAGAAAGGAGAGGAGTGAGAAGATGATGGAGGAGGAGGAGGAGGCAGAGGAGGGAGAGATGGGAGGGGGGTTTGCTCTGACCAGGGCAGTTTATCAGTGGACCTCGGTTCACAGCACTGCCTGAACAGGCCCGCTCCTCACCTCCCGTCACCGAGCAAAGACCGACCGTGTTGCTTTTCAGTTCAGTTGCCTTCTAGTGCCTGAGGGAGCCCCCATTAGTCCTGTTTGAGAAACAAGCGAGGCTTCACTCTGAATGTTAAGAGCTCGGCTGGGGGCGCCATATGAAAAGCCAAAGCATGCAGGACCAAGTGAACCTAAAGTGACCTTAAGAGGCACAGAGCCAATGATGCTGTACCACAGAACAGCATGGCAGTTCATACACTGTACTGAGAAGGCAGTTCAGACATATACACTCTCCTCTGAGGAGATGCACAGAAAATGTTCAGCATTTAACAAAATAAGAAACCTGCTTTCAATATCCTTGACTTTCCTATCTGGGCTTGTGTTCCTGACTCAACTCCCCTGACCCCCATACTATAATTTCGAGTAATGTTTCTCATTATTAAAAGGATTCCAAAGCATGAATGTTATCTGTTTCGCTTCTCAGTTTACTTTTTATTTGAAATTACTTTGATGTTAAAAATTAAACATGCATAATTCAGTTTATTTTTTGGTTTTCTGTGGATTTATTCGGGATGAGTGACCACGCTTCTGAGATTGGACTGCTCATATTCAGTCACCTCCTCATACAGCTGTCCCTCAAGATTATCCATGGCTGGTTCGGCTCTCTTCCCCCCAGTGGCCTTGCACATTTGCGCATGTGAGATGTGTTCTTCATCTGAATGTTATCATCATTAAATAAAATTGCTCTATGGAGAAAATTCAGTGTTTATTGGCACATTGCTTCACATTTCCTCTTTTGTTTTGAAATGTTGCCTACACTTAGTTCCATTTCTTATATGCACTTTTCATTCTCTTGAAAATGCATATACTTCTATATTTTCAAGGTAGAAAATAATCTATAATTAATTTTAATTTGCAGTCTTTTTATTTTAGTATTCAATCCTTTTACAGATAAATTCAGTTAACCTGTGTATTTACAATAATACAAATCTATGTAAAAATGATAATTTATCATAAGATTCTGCCCAGATTTGTACTTGGGAGGCTTTCTGTTGTAATAAACATTAGGAACCTGTTTCAGACATATGACACAAAACATTAGGGAACACTAACCACCAAACTAGTTGAGGAATGATCAGAGTCACAATTTAATTAGACTATTTAAATATAATTAATGTTTCTCATTACAGTAATTAAGGTTTTTATGTTCTAAATTAGTTTTTAAGTGAATATATGAATTCCAAAGGCTTACTGATATGGAGTTTCTCCTTCACTGTCACTGTGCAATTACATTTATTTTATTTAAGGAGAGTAACACTTTTGTTTTTTAATTGCATTTTGCTACATCCTGTGGCAATCCTCAGCCCATTTTCTTATTATTTAAGAATCATCCAAAATGATCTGAAGAGTTATGATCATTTTTAAAGTATACTGGGTGATTGTATGAGCATACAGTGCACTTTGTATACAGGATACTATCATATTGGACTAAGGTTTATATTCTGACAATTGAATGATACATAAGTAATATACTGTGTTGATTATTATATAGCTGAACGTATGAAATACACTTTCGTAGAGATTGACCAAATATACATTTATCCATACACTACAAGGATTTTAAATTAATTATCCTGTTTTTTTCACTGTAATCTGTATTCTCAAACTGCTTTACATTGACTCATCTCATGTGGTTTGTAATGTTTAAGTGGATCCGCTGGAGGGCGCTGAGCTGGAAGCCCCTCCTCCAGCCAAAGCCAGCCTGTAACCTTTGCCCTTTCCCAGAGTTCCCTCTCTTTCTGAACCGCCATTGTGGTGATAGGGTTGTGGATTCACAATGGTAAGAAAATATCATTAAACATCCCTTTTAATGCGAGCATAAAATAGCCCATCGACCGTGTAAACATAAAATACAAGCATTTACCTTTCCGGTGATGCTTATATTGTAGTAGAAATTGAAAATAAAAGCTAGGAGGGTGGATGTTACCGGTGTAGTGACTCCCTGCTTTTAGCTATGGTAGTTTTAAAGGCGATTTCATTACGCCTTTATTTTGAGGAAATACAACATTACATTGTAACATTTGATTTCGCATTATAGCAATGTCGTGGTGTTGAAGTTTGGGGAAATAAACCTGGTAAGCACGTAATGCATTTTCCTGGGTGTAATTTTGAGTTTTATACCGATTTAAGTGTAGACTGATACTCGTGTAAATGAAATCGTCTGCTGTTAAAAGAGTTTGATTTTAAAACGGACAGTGGATCTGCAGTCCCGCAGAGCAGGGCGCACATGTAGCGGGTTTCTCATGGGTTGAGTACCGAGATGCACGTCGCCTATATTTCAGTAAGAGGTCATTTTGCGAGCGGTTCACTTCCGCAGTTATGTCGCCAATGCGTCTTACACAAACGATGCTTTGAGACGTATGTATTTGAATGCAAAATTATAGATATTCTGTTGCGAGAGTGAGTGCAAACGCATACATACTAGAACCGTATACGTTGTGTTGACCTGAGGGCCTGAATTGGCGCTTCCTACTCGGCTGGGTTGGTTAACGGTGGCCCCCTGTCTGTGTTGCAGTCATCACACAAGACCTTCAGGATCAAGCGCTTCCTCGCTAAGAAGCAGAAGCAGAACAGGCCCATCCCGCAGTGGATCCGCATGAAGACTGGCAACAAGATCAGGTAAGCCTCGGACCAGTTGATGTCTTAGTCCTGTCAATAGATGTAGTAAAGCACCTTGGTATTCCAGTGACTGCAGCGTGTATCACGATGTACAGATGTGAAAAAATGTGTTGGAAGGAACAGGGGAAACTTAATGCCCACAGTGTGGCAGTTTGGCTGTTCTTTTCCCACTAGGCTCTTTTTAAAGCAGGCTGCAATTACAGTGCTTCATTCTGTGGGAGTACTGCCATTAACCTGCTGAGATTGAGGCTCTGCTGTGATGTCCTATGGCTCCACCATTTCTCCGGTGGTGGAGTTTCTTTGTGGCAGATACATGGCCTAGTACTGTGTGAAGTGGTTCTTTTTGAAGGAGAAATGTTCTGATTTCAATATTTGGTATCCAAAGCAACAGGCTTCAGTCATTAAATGGCACATTGTCCTACTCTCAGAAAGGAGCAGAATTGAGACTGTGCTGTTTTCACTCCTGCTTTTCAAGTTTATTGTTAATTAGTTTGAGATGGATCTCTGCAGGACTGTGAATGAGTAGTGCCACTCTTACGGACACATCAAGCTTATGGTTTGTTTTGCTTTTTGGATTGTGTGTGGACCACAGCAGTAAAACTGTTTAAATATTGTGAAAATAGGTTGCTTTGAGCAGGCTTCCAGTGAGAAGAGTGAGATTTTAAAGCAGTTTTTCCTTTTGCCAAGGTACAACTCCAAGAGGAGACACTGGAGGAGAACCAAGCTGGGCTTGTAAACTCGGCAGTTTGCTTCTTCACATCAGCCACCACAGTTCTTCTCTACGCAGACTCCTGGGAATCCCCAAGAACACATGCCATCTCCAGTGGAACACATCTAATTGTACAGATACTTTGCATATTTTCATATGTGTGCAATAAAAATGAGACCCGGTGAAGAAACAAAAATGTGTAGTTTGTTTTGCAGTGCTTTGGAATAACTGGTTTTCATTTTCAGGTTTTAAAGGCACTCTACAAGGTGGAGCAGCTGTTGCATGCAAGATTATAAATTAAGCTTTGTAATCTGATGAAAGCATGATGTACTCTGCTTTATTTTTTACCGTACATTTTTATTGTACTGTTGCCAAATGGATTTCAAAATTCTTAAAGGTTCATCTTGTCATTTTTAGAAATTGAAAATAGTGTTCCTGATGTTCAGATAATACATTACTAGAAATGTTCCAAGTTAAATTCCATGTGGTTTCAGTATTGATTTGAACAAATGGGCAAATGCTCTCAGACTGGCATGGAGAATGGCAGTGGCAATCTTCAGTGTTCTCTAGAAAGGCTTAAAGAATGAGATCAGCAATGATTTTAAGCACCCCTTCACAAACCATGAACTGAAACTGGGATTTAGGGTAAGTGGGTGTGAAAATGCATCCATCCCTTAACCTTTTTAGTTTTTATCATACTTGGGAGGTTTGAGCTTTTAAGAACAGTCTGGGAGAGAGAAACATTTGGAAGGAGTGGTATTGGCTTAGTAGGCCTCAGAAATGTAAGACAAACTTGCACTTGTACACTCTAACCATCTTTGTACAAACAGTCTTTCTTTCAGGTAAGGGTTGCTTTTCTTCTGATAACAGAATTGGTTAGAGATTTGTATGGGCCAAGTTGGAAATTTTGGTTTTAACTTTGCCTTTAAAATGGGGAATGTAAGTTAGAAATCATTTGAAAGGTTAGGTTGAAATCTAATTTATGCTCTGCAATGTGGCATCACAATTCGATTCATAAGTGTTAGGCTTATTTATCTAATTGACAATTTGTAAATTTAAGTAGTTTACTGTAGAAGAAAAGGAAAATATGAAGTGATTAAGTAATGATTCTAATAGGGACTATATATAGAAAGTTTCTTTGTTACATTTCTGGTTTCGAGAGCAATATTGAGTAATTTCTTCTTTTCATGGATATGAAGTTAAAATTTAAAATCGGTTATATTTTTGTCCCAGGTTAGGGTTAGACTCCACAGTAAACTTAAGCTTTCATTAAGGTTAGGCTTGTTTTTCTCCTGCTTTAACTGAGTTGGGTGTAGATATGGGCCTAGCTTGAAATGTTGCTGTTGGCTAGGGATTGGGTTCAGGCTATTTGGTCTTAAAATGTGGCCAGTAACCTGCTGCTATATGGTGGAATATTGTTAAAAGTTAGTCTTTTCTGCTCTCCAATGAATCACAATTCAGAATAAAGTATGATTTAGGTATAAGGTTAATTGTTTTAGTTTTTTTGTCCATGTTAAGATTAATTAAGATTTTGTTTATGGTGTGTAGGTAATGCATTAAAGCATGCCTGCTTGAATTAGTTTAGTTTCAATTTCAATCTTGGGTTCTGCAGGAATTGTTCATGCATGTGACCTGCTTTTTCATTTGAAGTTTGGATACTTTCCAGGTTTCTGGACTTTATTTCTGTTTGTTTGTGGACCACATACTTATGTCCTCTTGACAGTGTCCTGGGAATCTAAATATGCGTGCTTTAGAGAAATCTAGATTAACAGCAGCTGTGTCAGAAATTCTGCTGCAGATCCACCAGAGGGAGGGCTAGTCCAAGGCAGTGTGTGGGAATGGGGACTCTTCAATGCAAGATCATTTAAAAAGGAACCATAACAAATCCTACATTTGCAATTGTGTGTTCCTAATCTTTGAGTTGCTTCTTCGATAACTGATTCAGGTGTGTAAGCCATCATTCTAGTGTTCACTTTTGGTTCTATTGACTTTTTTTTTTCCATGACTATTAAGACTGAATGTAGATTGTATAGTGATTTTGTCTGAAGCTGAACAATATATTAAATCAATACCATGACACACTTAATGGCATTTATATCTTACCCTCTATCTGATTTTTAAACTTCAGTCTGTTGGATATACTCTAATGAGCTTTAAAGTGTTTAGATTGGTTTAAAGCAGGATTGAAAGCATATCAAGACAATGTTAAAGTAAAATCACAAAACTGCAGCTATCTTGTTTTTCCCTTGACCTTGTGAAACTTCCTTTCAACATGGCCTATTCATGTTCCCCTTTCACAATTTGATGTTGATTGGCAGGCATGTGTCGAGGCATAAATGTAACAACAGGAACCAGAAAAAAACTAACAAAAAAAACTTTAGAAACAGAAAAAGGTATATGGGCTTTCTTCTTTGGCTGTTGTTCCTGTGTTAAACAGTCTAAAAAGAGACGGGGCAGTAAGTTCATCCCTTTATGGAATTCTGAAGTTGAAAAAAAAAGTGTGGATAGTGAAATAATTGTGAGCATTCAACTATGCAAATCTGAGTCAATACAAAGTGGTCATGGCTTTACTGGAAAGGAAAAGGCAAGGCTCTGTACACTATCTGTGGTTCTGTCTCTGGAACAGGGATTTCTAAAACAGGTCAGTGCTGCAGGAATGCAGTGGTCTAAACTATGTCAACTGCACCAGTACCCCCCCCCCCCAGACAAACACCCAGGTTGAAAAGCAGGCAGAGAATAAACAAGTCTAGAGTCAAATGTACAAAACTATATTTGGTGTAACAATAAAGTGCATTTCATAGTCTTGAACATCAAATGTAAAAAATAACACGAAATGGTTAACTTACAATCATTACCATATAAACCAAAACACTACTGATAATTCTAATAATTACAAAATGGCATAGTTTGATCACTCAAAAACGAAATGAAATGCAGACACATATCCCTCCTTCATCCTGAACTGTTTTCACACAACATAATAAGAATATAGCAGGCTACACTCAAATATTAATATACTAGGAATGTATGTATATACAGTATATATTGATAGGGATATATATATAATACATACCAACATTACCCTCGATTGTGTATAATAATAACCACTTCAGAGGCTCCCTCTTTTTGGGGTCAATGTACCCTTCCTTTAGATTCAGAAAGATCTTCACATCTATTTTGATTTACAGTGGAAAAATGTGATCTTATTCCCCCTATTCCACGGACTGGTTCCTGTCCCTGCTAGCAAATGAAAACAGAGGGGAGAAGAACCTCTTGAGAGATGAGAACCTGAACCTGGGATGCGCTGGACTGTCCACTTGGTCCTGCCCCATAGTGGCAGTGTGGCTGGACAGGTGCTCCCCGCCGGTGCTGTTGTTATTCACATTGTGGTGTCCAACACCACTACCCTCATCGTCCATAGCACCAAGCAGCTCCTTCATCTCTACTGTGGCGTCTGCTCTGAGATACTGCCAAGCCCTCCGACCACTGTAGTCCATGGCTTCCACACTGGCACTGAAGGCGCCCACCAGGATCTTTACAACCATGTTCTGCCCGTGCATGGCAGCTACGTGGAGAGGGGTGAGCCCACCACTGGCTTTCAGGTTAACATTGACTGGAAACCCCTGACTTTCGGCGTATCTCATGATCTTGATCAGAGTCTCATCCTTACCGTGCTTGGCTAGCCAGTGGATGGCCGTGAACCCCGTGACAAAGTCCCTTTTGGTCAGCAACGTCGGGTCTTCGGAGAGAAACTCCACGATGGTTTCAAAATTCCCGTCCACCACCGACAACATCCAGGCGTGCTCCAGGGGGTCCAGAGCCCACAGGTTCTGGGCGGTACTGTCCTCGGCGTTGGGCTGCAGCGCATCGGGGTCGGACTCTCTGGACACGCTGCAGGTCTGGGAAGAGAGCAGTATGCTGCCCAGCCCAGTGTGCAGACCGTTGTTCAGCAGCAGCTCTTTTAAGTATTTCTTCCTCATGGCGGGGGTGAGAGAGCCCTTTTCTGATGCCTCCCCCAGCAGCTTCTGCGACACGGACAGGAGGGCAGCGCCGCTCTCACTCACCTCCTGTTGCCTCTGCAGCTTAGACCTGCGCGCCGAGGCGTACAGAGCGCCGGGCAGCGCCGGGGCAGCCAACCTGGCCGGGCGCTCGGAGCGGCTGGCATTGAATGCCCCCGGCGGCTGGGCATTGGCTGAGACCTGAGAGTCTCTGGCATTTTCGGCATCGCGTCCACATTCCTCCTCCTCCTCCTCCTCCTCCTCCTGCAACAACGGGGAATATAAATGAGCGCCTGGGCTGATTGTATCGGCCGGGTCGGGGATGCCAGCGCTGTCATACATGCCGGACAGTGTATCCTGCTCTGCCTGGTTCCGATGCGTCTGTCTGATAAGAGCAATTCAAATCCCAAATATGGCAATTCTCATCCCCCACACCAGAGTATTTACAGTCCCATACTAGACTTTGTTTTTTCACTTCTTCAATTCTGGAAAGAAAGAAACCAGAATCAGTAAGTTTCACCAGCCATGTTGCATTTTCCACAATAGTAAAACAAAGTAAACCAATGTAAATGAACACATACATACATGTTTAGAAATATAAAATACTACTGATTTCCTTCAGCAACGGTATAGCAATCACGTACACTAAAGATTGAACTATATCGCCTTTCTAAAATGCTGCATTGAAGCAATAAACCACATCTGACACTATGATCTTGAAGTTTCTGTTCTTAAAAAAAACCCATTAAAGAGCACCACCCATATAAGCGTGGTTCCCCTTTTACAAGTAGGCTACAGCAATATCATGTTTCCGTTGCAGGCGTGAAATAAATAACGAAATCTGATGTCTATATATAGTTTTAACTACGTTGTGCCCCATTACAAACAGAATAACACATTTTCACTGACATAATAATAATAATAATAATAATAATAATAATAATAATAATGTGTCCTTTGTTCGCTTTCCAGATTTTTTTTTTTATATATATATAAAAATTCTGGAAATATATATACACTATATATATATATACACACTACAGCACAACTCACTGGTGTTCCTCCTTCACCTGTTCGGTTTCTGTGGTGGCTGCCGCATGCAAACCGCCGCTTCTCCACTTTATCTTAACTCGTTGCTTTTCTGTTCAATTCAAGATGAGGAAATGCCTTAATCACATTTTTTAAATCCAACTTCCAGTCCTTCTGCAGAGTAAATCGTATTCACAGCTCCCAATTCCGCAGAGCCTTTTCAAGCGAAGCTCCTTCTACGTGAAGAAGCGAAACTCGCCCGCATCCCTTGCCTCCCCTTCCCACCCCTTTGCCCCCACTGCTGCGACTCAAAGTTCATGTTTAATCCTGCCAGTTGCTGAACCAGAAGTATTTGAACCGCAGAGCATGTGACTTATATTTGCGGTTTACAAAAGAAAAAAAGAAGGTGCACGTTAACATACTATCGCAGTCCATAGGCTGAAATCACTTTAATACATTACTAATTAAGAAGAGAGAAGTATATCCTACCATTGCCTGCCTTCTCTGCCGGTAAGTATAAGGGCCTCCAGCTCCAACGGACAATGTAAAGACGCAGGCCAGTAAATTGACTTGGCCAGATAAAAAAGTAAAACCACTTACCACTTACTTATGATTAAAATTAACACTAATTACGTTTGATTAATAATTGTATTTGATGTTTGTTTCTTTTTGTGTATTTACTGATGTATTTACAATGAACAGGTAAAGAATGGCTATTCTTGATTGCAAATCTTGTACTTAAAGATACATTGCTTTTGCATTTGATGAATATTGTTGTTACAAAAGAAAAACATTATTTTAAAGATACTTAAATACCAATGTAGAAATGCAATGATAACACTTCACCCGGAAAAGAAACAAGTTAAACTGGTACTGGAACCGGTATCTTAAAACAAATGTTTAGAAAACTAGCTCAACTCTAAATATTTACTATAGTGACGTTATACCAGTGGTATAATAATAATTATAATACATATATTTTTATTTCATATATAAGCATTGCATGTAAAATGTATATGTGATGGATTTTATTATGATGGAGTAGCACTTTATAGATCTAATTTCCACTCCATTCTAAGCACTGAATCTTAATGGTCATTTGTGTTTATAAAGATACTTGAGTCTTTTGCCCTGAGGCTGGGGAGCTCCATTAGAAAGGTACAGTGGTGCTGCAGTAGCCTGAGTATTGCTTTTATCAAAAGACTCTCTTTCCTTCTGGTTGTGAGCCCAGCCAGAGTGCATTTGCTTACTAGAATCCATGCCAAAAGAGGTGGCTGATGGGATGGGAACCACTCTGGGAACAATCATCCAGAGCATTAGAAACCAAACAAATAATCACTTTCCAGCAATACGGGAAGTCAAACACGATCTTGGAATGGGGGGCAGTATTGTTAAAATTGTGCTTGAAAGAGAACAAGAATTGTTCAGCTCTTTGCCATGAGTGCAGTGCTTTTGTGGTTGTGCATATGTGTGAGCGTGCATTTGTATTTATTGTATGTCTTTGGTTATGAGATGTATAAGCACAGAATACAAAAGGGTACAAAGCAATACCTTCAAATTGCAGTTTTCATTTTACTTCCAAGTGTAAGGATGAGTGAGGAAAGATGGGGTTAACTAGTTGTTGTAACAGGGCTGTGGGCAGCAAACAACTGAATGAGATTTACAGCACATACAGTGCATCCAGAAAGTATTCACAGCGCTTCCCTTTGTCTACATTTTGTTATGTTACAGCCTTATTCCAAAATGGATTAAATTCATTATTTTCCTCAAAATTCTACAAACAATACCCCATAATGACAACGTGAAAGAAGTTTGAAATCTTTGCAAATGTATTGGGGAGGGAAGGAGAAAGGAAGGGAAAAAAAAAAAAAAAAAAAAATGTATACAAGTATTCACAGCCTTTGCTCAATACTTTGTTGAAGCACCTTTGGCACCAATTACAGCCTCAAGTCTTTTTGAGGATGATGCTACAAGCTTGGCACACCTATTTGTGGGCAGTTTCTCCCATTCTTCTTTGCAGGACCTCTCAAGCTCCATCAGGTTGGATGGGGAGCGTCGGTGCACAGCCATTTTCAGATCTCTCCAGAGATGTTCAAACAGGTTCAAGTCTGGGCTCTGGCTGGGCCACTCAAGGACATTCACAGAGTTGTCCTGTAGCCACTCCTTTGTTATCTTGGCTGTGTGCTTAGGGTCGTTGTCCTGTTGGAAGATGAACCTTCACCCCAGTCTGAGGTCCATAGCACTCTGGAGCAGGTTTTCATCAAGGATGTCTCTGTACATTGCTGCATTCATCTTTCCCTTGATCCCAACTACTCTCCCAGTTCCTGTCACTAAACAACATCCCCACAGCATGATGCTGCCACCACCATGCTTCACTGTAGGGATGGTATTGGCCAGGTGATGAGCGGTGCCTGGTTTCCTCCAGACAAGAGTTCAATCTTTGTTCCATCAGACCAGAGAATTTTGTTTGTTATGGTCCGAGAGTCCTTCAGGTGCCTTTTGGCAAACTCCAGGCGAACCGTCATGTGCTTTTTACTGAGGAGTGGCTTCGGTCTGGCCACTCTACGATACAGGCCTGATTGGTGGAGTGCTGCAGAGATGGTTGTTCTTCTGGAAGGTTCTCCTCTCTCCACAGAGACACGCTGGGGCTCTGTCAGAGTCACCATCAGGTTCTTGGTCACCTCCCTGACTAAGGCCCTTCTCCCCCGATCGCTCAGTTTGGCCGGCAGCCAGCTCTAGGAAGAGTCCTGGTGGTTCTAAACTTCTTCCATTTATGGATGATGGAGCCCACTGTGCTCATTGGGACTTTCAATGCTGCAGACATTTTTCTGTACCCTTCCCCAGATCTGTGCCTCAATACAATCCTGTCTCAGAGGTCTACAGACAATTCCTTGTGCTTCATGGCTTGGTTTGTGCTCTGACATGCACTGTTAACTGTGGGACCTTATATAGACAGGTGTGTGCCTTTCCAAATCATGTCCAATCAACTGAATTTACCACAGGTGGACTCCAGTCAAGTTGTAGAAACATCTCAAGGATGATCAGTGTAAACAGGATGCACCTGAGCTCAATTTTTAGTGTCATGGCAAAGGCTGTGAATACTTATGTACATGTGCTTTTTTTATATAAATTTGCAAAGATTTCAAACAAACTTCTTTCACGTTGTCATTATGGGGTATTGTTTGTAGAATTTTGAGGACAATAATTAATTTAATCCATTTTGAAATAAGGCTGTAACATAACAAAATGTGGAAAAAGTGAAGCGCTGTGAATACTTTCTGGATGCACTGTAGGCTGTGTTTCCAAATAGACTAGAAACACCACATGGGGGACAAAGATGACTCCAAAGGAAATGGAAATAAGTGACCTGAAGTGTAGGCTACCATAATTACACCAATGCTATGCTTGGCTTGACCTTACCCTCATTAAGTCAAAAAATGACCAGTTCAGTGGCAGTTTTAGGTCAGCTCCTAACTTTTTCTAAGTGGATATGAGCAATAAACATAAAATATACTGCAGTGCTCTTAAAAAAACGATTCAATACATTATAACACATCTGGGAGGAATCTGATTTCCGATGTCATTGTGGTTCAAAATAATTATCATATAATGTAGTGCATATTTATTTAGAATATGATTCAGAAATTATGCAATAGGTTTAAGGCATATGTGCATTGGTGCATGAATGTGTGTGTTGCAAGGATAGTAAAATGACTCCCACTGTGTAGCAGATTGAACCATTCTAGGTATTACAAATGGTTGTATCCCGTGTTTAAGCCAGCACAATGTTGTGAGTCTTTCATGTTTGCTACTATATCGATTCTATTAACCTACAGCTGCCTACACCATTTAAAATCAAACCCGTCATGCTCAGCCATGCAGCATCTTCTTGTGCAGTTCACTGACAGCTATCTGAGTGCTCCAGTATGTCTTGATGAGCACATTTCCTGTTGATCTAGGCTTTGTTTCTCTTCCCCCTGAGCTCACAGACATCCTCCAACTAGCTCATATCTGTCCCCTATCGCCTGAGCATCACAGACCGAGGATCACAGCACCTCCTCTTCCACTATTTGTTCTAGAAGGTTCTGGAAATGAAACAGGTGGCGCTGATAATGTCAAATACAGAAGTTTCAAATGCCAGTGTGTTTATTCTCAATCTCCCCTGATCTGAACAGCACTGGATTTTAATGAGCCACTGTCACAGGGTCTTTGGGGTTGAGCAGAGGAGTTCAATGCCTCCTCGTCTACTCATTTAAAAATAAGTTTTAGTAGTGGTCCTGAAGGGGAAAGGGCCCTCAAGAGGCAGGAAGGAGTATTCTTGCAAATTGTGTCTTTCCAGAGCTGCCTGAATAAGTGCGGTCTTCACTGTACACTCATTCAATAATTGAACTTGATGCTTGTGATGTGTTTGTGTTGTGAGAGCACTTTTGCTGAGCTGGTGATGGTAGGGGGTGCTTAATATCTACTAAACCGTATTTTGTTTTAGCAAACTTAAAATACATTTGAATCTGTATTAACAAAAACGACTAAAAGATACTTAAAAAATTAGAATGCACGGAAGGTAAAAGCTACCTTCCTAATTATAGTAGCCTACTAATAATTAAGGCTAGTTAGAAGGTGAATATATAGGTTTTGTTCTTAATTGTGCTGTAGTATAAAACTGGTTTTAATTAAAAAACAGTTAAATATAATCGCATTTCCTAAATGGTATGTCCTCTTGGGCTTCAAAGCCAACATTACATAACACGTTACAATTGAACTCCCAGCATAAAATACTCTGCTGACGAAAGCGATGCATGGCTCCCCTTTTCGGTACGAGAATTTCAATTTCTTGGCTGGTGCTTTTTTTCCTTGCAAAGCAGAATGAACCATTTTAGAGAAAGGGGGTGTTTTATATGATAACTGAGAAAAAAAATCACGTAAATGTAGGTGTTGACTACAGAATTAAAAAAAAATAAAGTACCCTGATTGTACCCACATTGAATACAAGGAAGCCACACCGAGCAATATATGTGGTGAAGGACGTGTTTTGGTGGGCAATGGTACAGTCCCGGTGTGACACTGTTCCCCTGCTGCTCCGGGCTCTGGCTCCGCACTGTTTCCTGTTTAGGGCTCGTTTGAGAAGCGGACCATGGCGGCCACTGAAATAGCACGGCAAGCGGTGAGTGCTTTCTCATAGGATGCTTTTCCGTTAGATTAGACGTGCAGCTCATGTGTTAGTGCAGAAAAAGTACAATATTAGTGCGTACATCTATGTGTGTGTGTATGGAGAATAGTATTAATGACCGAGGAGGTGATGCATCGCCAAACAGCCCCCTGCATCGTTTGAAATATATCTAAGGAAAAGACAAACGTTACCTTTAGAGTCATAACACATGTAAATATATATATATATATAACTGTCTCTTTTGTGGCTGTGTTTGTGGGTAGGCTTGCTTGAAGGTTTTTTTGGTGTTTTATTTTCAACGCGGTTGAGCGTTTTATCATATGCTCTTGACTATGAGGCTATTGTTGTTTTTTAATGCAGTAATTCAATTTAAAAATAATGGTGGAGCTGAGTGCTGTTTGATAATTGCGCCTCCCACCCTGTTGGTTTCGATAATGCGTAATTATTATTATTTCACACGGGTTTAGTACAGGCTAGGGAGCATGATGTCCAATTCCGCTATTGCATTGTGTTCTGGTGCTGTCAGTCAGTCCCGTTGGCTGCCTGGGCGTTGTCTAAATATCAATGAATCAACCGGTTTTAAGGCAGGCCAGAAGTTGAAGATGGATTCATGATGGGGAGAAGTTCAAATACAATGACTGCTAAAATCATATGCAATACGTACAGTGCATTTTCTGCTCGGGATAATGTCTTTCACAGCTCCCACTGTTTGTAGTGAGGTAGGTATGTGCTGCACAACAGTGACACTGTTACCGTTTTTGGAGGGGCAGGATACAGTAGTTCATCATTCAGAGGATGGTCACACAGTATCTGACACACCGTGTATGGCGTATGAGATGAGGATGAGGAAGTGTGCGTTACTGCCACGACATTATGTCATTCACTGTACAGATGGAGGTCTGAATAAGGATCTTGAATGTGCAAACTAAATTTACAAACTAAAGGCAATCCTTATTGAAATGTGGGATCTCTTACTAGCGGGGTGTATTTGTTTATTTTAAATCATAGACTAATTAGACTATAATTGAATGCAGGAGGCAACACCAAAGCTCTGTCCAGTTGGTATTTTTCTGCTGGCCAGACTGGGAAAGAATGCCATGATTATTTACATACTGCTCAGGCCACATGGCTTTTACACCTCCCCTTAAATGAAAAGTCCACATCACCAAATCCCTATGTTTGAACAGGTCTTCTTATCCTGACAGACTTACTGGAACCAGTTTGTTAGATTGTAGTTTACTATTATGTTTTCTAAATCTTCTGGAATTTAGATGATCGCTTTCCTACAAAATACTGAAAAGTGACTATGCCTTTGGATGAATACAATATAGCTATGTTTAGAACATAAAAATCATGTCCTAATAATTAAAAATGAATTAATTCTGTTGGTGTTAACGCACAAATGGGATCTCCTTTTGTGATCTGCTTGACTGTATATTGTAATTGAAGGTCAGAATTAATTTACACCACTTGGCACTCTGCAGTGTTTTCCTTATTGTTGTATTACTGATATGCAGTTCCTGAAGTGTGCAAGTTATGGAAGGCCACTATGCCTTTTTTTTTTTTTTTAAATACTGCTTTATACCTTTAAGGCTATCATAATACAACTATGTCTGGTCTTATTTCACAAACCTCCTCTCAGGATAGCCTCAGATTGTGCTTAGTGTAGATGTGCTACCTATACACATCTATAATATAAATGAGAAAAGTGTGTAATGCTGAGGGTCAAAGTACAGTTCAGTATGTTGTTTAGTGTTCTTTTTATCTATATTATAAAGCTCCACTATTAGTATAATTAACAGTATTTTTTATTTTTTTATTTTAACAAATGGGAACAATATAATATAAAACATCCTTCCTTGTAGCAAGTAGAGGCTATCGGTTAGTTTTGTGCAATAAACGTCATTAAAACACATGAATCTATACTTCGATTTAAAAGGTTTTCAAAGGACCTTAAAAATGACTCCTCCAGGGTATTATTTATAAGAGGCTTCCCTGCTGCTTTTGAGGTCAAATTGGGTTTCTGATTTCTTGCGTTGTCTGTTCACCAAATCCTTCTATAGTGTTTGAGAGTCCCAGAAATTAACCTGACACAGAGCTCCGTGGTGTCTGGGCCCTGCTTACACATGAGTGTTTTCTTTTTCTGCTTCCGTTCTTTAATGGCGATCCCTGTTCCTTTAGTAAAAAGGATTTGACAGATAACAAATTAGTATAGAACTGCCCTGTTGAATGAAACCTTGTTCCTTTGCTGTGGGTCTCTGCTCCAGATTAGGTGAGGTAGCTGACAGATGAGAGGGACCTAGGGCTCTGGGGGGTGTTTTCTGGAGACTGACAGCTTTTCAGAGGCTGGCCTGTAATTTTGATTTGGTTTGGCACGTGGGTGTGTGACACAAGATGACTTTCTGATGATACAGAAATAATATTCTGACCATTAATGATCGTGTGTCTGTTCTGCGCAGCCTGCCTGGAAAGTGAATGTCCATTGCACCCTTTGTCAGCTCCTTCTTGTACTGTGGGTCTAACAGGAAGCCACACACTATCCAGCCTTGCATATGGTGACCATTATGTATTTTTGCATGAAATTAAGATTTTTTTTAAAATAATATTTATTATCTAGTGTTCTCAACACTCAGTGCCAGAGACTGCATTACATTTATTACATTACTGCATTACAACTTATATGGGTCACCTGTATAAAATGGTGCCATAGCTTAATTAAGAACTTGGAATATATTTAGTGTTTTTAATGTCCACTTTCTCAGCTTTGTCCATTGTGTGCAGAGTCATGGCTGGTGCACTCTGGTCCGTATTTATCAAACTTGTCACTCCATTTTTATATATATTAAGTGTAAAACAAACACTCAGTGGTACAAAAAGCATTTAATGTATTCTTTTAAATTGAAAATAGGAGCCAAAGAGCTGGTTTCATTAGTCTTGGACTACTCTACCTAAAATATCAATATGAGACTATTACTAATCTGTGTCTGCAAAGCCAGCCCTGAGTTTTATGTAACTCTTCCCCACATTTTAATTGTAACAGGTGTTAACTACAGTAAAAGTTATATGACCCTATGTTTTCTTTGAGGTATGTGACGAGAGAAAAAATAATGGAGCGGATGAGGTGTCTCGGGGCCTGGTTCCATTTTGTTTTATCAAACCTGTAATGGCACCTGCTTTACAACTCTCTGAAGCTTCCTCTCTGTACCTCTTTTACACAAAAGAAGAAAAAGAGGAGGTTTTAAGCGTTCAGGACTTTCCGGATATGTAAATTGTGGTCTAACTGTTCACCACAGCAGCCAAAATTCTAAATTATGTTATCATACAGGAAACAGGAAGTCAGATGCAGACAGCCTCAGCACCTTGTAGAGGAGATGACTGTAAAAGTGAAGGAGGGAGTGTAGCTGAAGTAAAGTGAAGCCCACAGGAGAAAATCAATTTCCTTTGCATAGCTGCTCTGCAGACCTGGCAGATACAAACTCGAAGGCCTGCTAGTTTCATTCTGCTGCAAGTGTGCATACATCATTGTATGGGTAGGAAGTTGGGGTTGTTATACTAATTGGGTAGAATATAAGCTTAGAAATATAGTAATAATTGTACCTTACTTGTACTTACACAATTTCTTGACATCATGAGTTACAAAAGACAGAAGAAAATATAGTTCAGGACCTGGAATTAACATGGTAACAAATTAAAACTCCCAACAGTTTCCAGTCATCTGCACTGGACTTCCCTGATGAACCTTTTCCAGAAAACCAAAACAAAAGTGGCAGTTACTTCTTTTAAAGTATTCCGTAGATGCGCCAGTTTAAACAAACTGGAACTTGCAGCAGTCACAGATCTTGAATCCCATTATGGGCCCAGATTTATGTGCTTGGAACAGAGGTTTACTTTTCCCAGCTGTTTTCTTTGGACTGAGTGTGTGGAGATGTGGATGATATGGAGTGCAGCACTGACCTGTGTGAATTGCTGACGTGAGCAGTGTGCTTTTTATTTTGGTTTTCCAGGGTGAAGGTGCGCGCTCCATCCCTCTGTCTGGCCATGTGGGCTTCGACAGCATGCCCGACCAGCTGGTCAACAAGTCTGTCAACCATGGCTTCTGCTTCAACATCCTCTGTGTGGGTGAGTCTGACATTTTGTTTTAAATGCTACTGTTGCAGACTTGGGTATTTAATTTTTAAGGGAAATGACGACTGTTACAACACACTCAAGTCGTCCTTTATTTTCTCTCTCCTCAGCTGATCATACACATCCCCACACATAGTCTGACTTTCACCAGTCAAAATATCACTTGGCTGGTATAGCATCAGTCCTGGTACTGCTGGTTTCTGAACCACCCTATAAGCAGCACTCTGCAAATGTTTATTCCTGATACAAATGGCACGTTGTTCTCCTGTGTATAACAAACTGATGAGCTCATGGAATCGATGGCACTGTAAAGTGGAAATGTCTTTCTGAGTGCCGTGTGGGAAGCATAGTGTGGCCTTCCTCTTCTACACTGCCTTTATAGTGATGAAGAAATGCTGCAATGCTCCCAACTTGACTTCTAAACAAACAAGACTGCTTTGTAATGATTCCCATAGTCCTGAGCTCTGGGAGAACAGTTGAAATACCCCTAACCCTTGGTACTGTGTCAAAATGATCAGACTCAATGTAAAAAAAAAAAAGGTCTTTGTTTAGTTCTATAAAAACAAATGCAGTGTTGTTTAAAAGCACAAGACCAATTTACACTCTTCACCAGTTTGATTGATTTGCTTCCAGCTTCCCTTAAGATTTCCTGCTTTTTCTGTGTTTAATTAAAGGCTTTTCCTCTCCTTTAAGTAGAGTGGAATAACTGTGCATTTGCAAATCACCCAGCATTTAATTTCAAGTGAATGGAGTATGACAATAATGTACTGTATCTTAATAAGGAAACCCTTTGAGGGATTTATAATATCATTCCATCTGGTTCTGTTTGGGTGCAGGGAAAAATAATATAAAGTAATATTTCCTACATATTTTGCTTTGCCTTTTAGTTCAGTTCAAATATGAGGCTTCTGTGGCATAAGGATGTGGGTTGAGAATTTGTGGATTCATAAGAACAAAATAAAGAATATGGTTTAATTTGTATTGAATCCATTTATCATCTTCTTTCTATGCTGTGTGCTTTCACACTAATCCCTACGTGAAGATCCCCCTACCCTCCCTTCAGTGTTGGCCCCCTGCCTGCAGAGACTGCCTAATTTTGCCAAGTTGTCCTGAATAGTTTTGGGTAGCTTCCAGATGAGACCACAAAATCCATCTGACCTCTCACCTTCCTATCAAGGAACGTTGATGGAGCACACTAGCAGCTTTACTCTTGTAGCATAATCCCCCTTGTTACACTTAGAGATGACCCATGTCTGTATTTTGTACATAGCACACTGTGTGTGTGTGTGTATGCAAGCACTGAGAAAATGCAGCTCTTATGTTAAGGACGCAGCCTCCAATACTTTGAAGTGTTGACTTCCTCGGTATCCGCATGTGTTAATTGATTTCCAACTTTGGATCCTGTGATATTTACAGTCATGTGATGTATCAGTTGATCAGTGAGTCATTCCTTTGCTGCAATTTCCTTAAAAACTGAAGCCGTTTCATTAGGCAGAACATAAATTGCTTATATCCCTGAATCTCTGTGATATGTCCTAACACGTGGGACACATCTGCAAAACACTGCTGTTGAAAAGATGCTGAACAATACTTGCACGATATGTAGGATTTTTAGTTGAGCATTAATTAAATTGGAATTGCAAGTAACTATTATTGTAATGCACAAATTAAACGGAATCACTGTTTTGCCTTGTAAACCTTTCTGGCAAAATGAAATAGAATTAAAGCAGTAAACTAAGAGTCCTTTTCTATCTTGATTGGAATTAAAAATAAGTAAATAAAGGACTGACAAGATGTGACCCTTGCCCCTTGATTGGAAAACAGTCTATGAGCAATCATATCCCCAAAACCTACACTTCCTACTGCATCAGAGAGTGAGGTAAAAGGAGTATAGAAATGTATTTTAGTGGGGTTGTGCTGCAGGGTGGAAGGTTTGACTAGTGGGTTTGCCATTCTGCAGGTGAGACTGGACTGGGCAAGTCCACCCTTATGGACACGCTGTTCAACACCAAGTTTGAGGGGGAGCCCACTCAGCACAGCCAGCCCGGGGTGCAGCTCAAATCCAACACCTACGAGCTGCAGGAGAGCAACGTACGCCTCAAACTCACCATGGTCAACACAGTGGGCTTTGGAGACCAGATCAATAAGGAAGACAGGTATGGAAGAGGACGTGGGCTTGTGGGGGGTTACATGTAAAAGACTGAGGTAATATTTACTGGATTGCTTAGGCAGCTGAAGGCTTCTATTTCTCTTGTTTTCAAATACAATTCTGAAAACATGCCGATCACTGTCAGAAGGGATTCCACTGGTAGTAAAATCCCAGCTCTGCACAGTTCTTGTGAATTTTGTGCAGCAGGACAAGTAGTAGGCCAAGTTTAGTGGCTTGCATTGTTAAGCGATTAAAAATGGCGCTTTAAATGAGAGGTTTTATTTCTTCAGTTGCATTGAAGTAACTGATTGCCTTTCAGCTTTCAGGCTTGGCTTTACGGGAGTCGAGTTGCTGTTCTGCCATAATTGAATTAATTGATTATTTCTAGTGGGTGTTCAGGGAATTAAACGATACTGGCAAACAGTCTACGGCTTTGAAGGTGTTTGATTCATTCTCCCTCCCCACACACAGACTAGGCTCAGCAAAGTGACGTGTTTTAATTGCTCAGAGATTAGGATCTGTGTGTTTTTGTTTTTATTTTTTGTAAGTCTTCAGAAGATGTTTTATAGTTTCACCTTCTAATCGGTGACAGGCATCATGTTTAAGACATGTTGAACAACATGATCCAAGTAAATATCTAAAATGTGCATTTACAATGCCAGTTTTCTATACTAATAAATAAAACAATTTAAGATGTTTTTGATTCAGTTTGGAATGGAAAGGGGCGATCTGCTGTGAATGCCAGAGTTGGGTCTGAGTCAGTCTGTTCTCTCTGCTCAGAGACCTTAGCGGATCTGGTCTCCTATTCATGTTCATTTACATTTGGGTTTTATTTGAATTTGGATGCAATGCATTGCAAACCGCAGACATATATTTAAAACAGATGTCATTTTCATATTTTCATGTATGATTAGAATCTCTTATGGTACATTTTTGTCCCACTTTTATACAACAGATTTGTAGCATGTCCATTTAGTTTAGTTTTTTGTTTCTGGCTCCAGCCCCACCCGAGTCCCCCCTGCTGAATTAATCTAAACGGCAATTAAATAATTTTAATTCTGAGGTACCTTTCTCTAGATTCACACTGGCATGTTGTTGAAATGATTGCCTTTCGAACTAGAGGCATTGTAGTTGTTTTCTCTAAGCTGTCTGTTGTGGTCACTGCATTGATCCTAACCTTAAATTGACTGTCTGCTTTTAGCTAATCTTATTAAGTATTGGAAAACACATTATTTAGAAATAATCTCCCATCCATACAGAGATGAACTGAAATCCTAATCCTGCAAGGGAACAGCATTCTTCCAAGATAATGGCCCTTTCATAGAGACTTAGCTCATGGGATACTTATAGGTTGTTGTTATTGCTCTCGGGGTTGTTTTTCTGTTGTATACATGAATCTGTTCTAGACTCTTATAGCCACCTATAGCAAAACTGCCTGCATTTTACTCTTAAATGTCAAAGTAGACTTCATATAAATAATTCTGTTAAACATTTATAAAACAAATACCTTTTGGGCCAGTTTTGTTCGTAAAAATAGAGGAATTACTTTTAATACTATTTTGCCATACTGTGTTTTATTTCCCCCATTGTATATGAATATTTCCATAGCCACAACTGCAGCCAGGTAACTTGTTCATGTTTAGGTTACTTGTTTCTTAAGTATGTTGTTCGAAATTACATTTTTTGTTTGCATGTTTAGTTATCCAAACTTAATTATAGGCAGTGTTGGTACGTGATCTCTTTTTGCTAGGATTAGTCCCTCACTAAGGAGAATATTGAATTATATGACTGAGTGAATATAACCAGAACTTGTTTAATCGGAACAGTGCAACATGGCCGTTTAAACTGTTTTTTAACCATTGTAAGATCTTGTCGTAGCCTTCAGCAAGAAACATTTCTGTGAAGCAGACCATTTTGATTGGTCTGTTTTTTGTTATTGTTTGTTTTGCTTTGATCTGTCATCTGATCCCTGGAACTTATCTATTAAAAGATCAAAGAATGATGTCATATTACTGACCATTGTGGTCCTAATCCCATTCATTATTTAGGGTTGAAAGCAACATTTTATTGACATCCTGTGAACTTTGACAAAGGTTGCCACTCACTATGTAAAAAGTTTATTTATTGATATAATAGAATTTATCTTGCAGTGAATAGATGCAACAATCCTTAAAAATGATAGCTGACGTAAGATTTCATATTCAAGCCCAAAAATGGACATCTGTATCATCAAACATGAAAATGATCCTGGTCTTGATTGCATGTTTTCTTTGAAATTAAACCTATTCAGTAGGCAGCTTTTTCAGGAGGGTGCTTTGTGGTTCCCTAGGTTTTTCCAATCTGTCTGATGGTTGTAATCTAATGAGCAGGATCATGACTCATATAGGGGTTTTACGGGCTCTAAGAATTGCTGCAGTGCTTTCTTTATACTGCAGTTTGTTTTACCTCCATACAAACAAAAGCATAATTTCTTTATATGCAAAAAGGTTCCGTCTGGAAAAGCAAAGTATGCGTGACATTACTGAAGCCAGACTTCAGACGCCTGCTACAGTGTAGAATTAATCATTCATTGAACCTCCTTCCAGATCTTGAAAATTTCCTTTCCCCTTCAAGGTTACTACAAACCGACTAATACTGTTGAATGGAAAACTGTACAATTTTACCTGAATGTACCTTTTAAAGTTTTAAGATACAGGTACTGTCTGTTTTGTTAAAAAACATTGGTTTTGAGGCCTAGTTCACTTAACCGTATAAACAGCCCACCTGTAACCTAAGAACTTTGATAATTGATTTATTAACTGATTAACTGACACAATACTATACATCTGTGCTTCCCAGACACACACTGCATTCGTGTTTTGCTCTTGGTCTTACAGCTACAAGTCCATTGTGGAGTTCATCGACACGCAGTTTGAGGCCTACCTGCAGGAGGAGCTGAAGATTAAGCGCACGCTCCACAGTTACCACGACTCCCGCATCCATGCCTGCCTGTACTTCATCGCCCCCACTGGCCATTCGCTCAAATCCCTTGACCTCGTCACCATGAAGAAGCTGGACAGCAAGGTAACCCACATGGCAACACTGGCAGACTACAGTCCGAGTCAGACTGGCAGTCCTCAGAGAACCTGCATATCGAGTACTTATGTAGAAGAAAAGATTGCATGTTAGCTTTGCCACAAATCCCAAAAGCTAAGTCAGTGTGATGTGTATGAAGCAAACAATTAACAGGTTTGATTAAAAAATATATATATAATCCTAATTTCCCAGACCTCTCCATGTGATGTGTAAATCATGCTGGGTTCATAAGGGTTAAATGTCTTCCACTTTTTTAATTCTCCAGGAGCAGTGAAATCATTAGCATTGCATTGCTTTTATGTACAGGAATGGGTTTAAGGAATGCATTCACTTGTAGTTTAACCTTATACTGTGAATTTGTCTTATAAGGCTGTCCATATTCCATTTAAATGCACATGGAACCAGTACTGCTATACAGAAATCATTAGCAGGCCAGGTTAACAAATCACTTCTATTTTTACAAATGTACAAATAGGTTTGTATGTTCAGGTCACGCTAACAGGTGGTGAAATTCTGAGGAGTTCTGGAATGTATTTGCTGCTGCTGAGCAAAACCTTGTATAAGGCTGCTGTTTTCCCAGCTGCCATGCAGTGTGCAAAGCCAGTCAAAGAGGTATATTTGCATAGACCTCTCCTAAGCCTTTTGTGCTGAACAATGGGTGACTTACAAAACCCGCTTGTTGTCTGGGCAGCTGTGCCTTGTATAAGGTCTTTCTGTTTTCTCAAGTTCAGGGACTTTTTGGGAGTCTTATTAACAGCTCTAGGAGGTCCCTATTTATTTCAATGTTTTGTCCATATTACTGATGGTCTCCGCTGACTTAATATAGACTGAAGTGCGTTGGGGAAGGCTTAAGAAAAACTCCAGTCAGTTTCACAGGGTGAAAAAGACTGCTGTGCATATGGCCAACTGAAGTGGCAGTGCAGGAGTGTTCAGATCCAGGAGTGTGTTCAAAACCTCTCTGTACTCTGTGCTTATTAAAGTGTCTGCTTTCTGAAATCCTACCCTTCAGTTGTGTTTATTCTGTAAGGGTATCAGCTCCCACTGATGGCTGCAATAAATTGGACGTCCTTTGGTTTTTAAGAAAGCTGTATCTTTATACATGCCTTTGTAGAGTCTCTTGTTTCGCTCTGTCACACTATAACTTCCTTCTTTACAGTGCAAAAGTGGAAAAACAGCAGGGTACAGTGGTTGAATTAATTAAAATTTAAAGTGTGCTTGTAACTTGTTTAACAGTACTTAACATATGCAGCCCTTGATACAACTTGTAATACTTTAGCTGCGTGACTTCCCAAAGTGAATTCTAAAAATCAAGTGGGAGGAGTCTAAATATGTAGTAATGTTCGCCAGCAAAACCTTTTGTCAGGATTCTTCAGCAAGTGAGACTTCTTGTGAGTGGGTCATAATCATGTATTGTTTTCATACTAATAAACTATATATACAGAAATGACAGTGATTAATGGTAGATGTACCATTTGCTTGTGGGATCCAGAATACAGGAAGTCACTGTCAATGATGTAGTCCGGCTGGTGCTTCAAAGCACATTTGAAACTGCGCAGTTCAAAGATGCGCATTTACATGTTTATAAATCAACCAGAGCTGAGCTACAGAATGTTACGAATGTGCAAAAGTGCACAAGAATAGAATCCTATCTCCTTTGGTAGCTAATGTTTATTGTTTTTTTGAAGGGGTGTGTCCACAGTGCCACAGCTGCAATTGCACAGGCCAGATTCCAGACTCTTGGATTCTGTAGGAATTTATCACCTACTATTGTGTTGCGAACAGTACTGTGGCATGCTTGAGCTATTTAAACATATAGGTAGTTTCCAAGCTGCTGAACCCATGATCCCTAAATAAAAATTATATGCTGACAATGTGCATTATTTTCTCTTGGAAAGTCGAGACTAATGCTATAAATAATAGTTTCCTCTTTGAAATTGGGAATCAGCAATGTTTGTGTATTTATTTTATTTATTTCAAAGTTACTCTTGTGATTAATTGTCACTAAAAGAAGGATTCTTCAAAGTCCTGCCTGCATAATGCATTTTAAAAAGAAAACTGTGGGTGATGTGGAAATGTCAGTGGCTATTTATAGCTCTCGGCGGCCAGCTGTTTTCTAGCTTTCTTAAATGAACACACTGCTGACACTGACGCAGTGTTCTGAAGGACTTGCATTTAATGGTATGTTTCAATTAAGAGCTGCCCAGTTCCTGCTGTGGTACAGTGTGTTTAATAGAGTCAAGCTGTGGGCTACTTCTTGCCTGCACTGTCCTGCTTGGGAGTTATTATGAAAGACATGCCAAACGAATGTCTGGTGAAAGGCATGGAAGAATATCTATTTACATATGAATGTAATTATGTCTGGAAAAATGTTTCCCAGGGTACTGATTGATTTGTAATAACTAATTGGAACCTGGTTCCTCCAGGTCAATATCATCCCCATCATTGCCAAATCGGACGCAATCTCCAAGAGCGAACTGACGAAATTCAAGATCAAGATCACCAGTGAGCTCGTGAGCAATGGGGTGCAGATCTACCAGTTCCCTACGGACGACGAGACAGTGGCAGAGATCAACTCCACCATGAACGTAAGGCCCTCGAGGGACTCCTAGTTCAGTCATTTCTCTGTCCTGTGCACTGCTCGCCTGCGTTTGCTCTCTCCTCAAACCTGAAGAGCTCTTTCAACGAACTCTTCCGGTTTTCAGGAGGAGAATCCAGTGTCATAGGTGTGAAAGATGCATTCCCTTTCAGCAACTTTCAATAACCTGAAATGTGGTCTTTACTTTACCTCACACAGGATGCAAGTTAATCAAACTATGATTGTTATTTTCATTACTGCGTGTACTTTGTTTCCAAGTTAGCTGTGTTTTGTTTTTTGTATGATGTGTCAATAGTAAAACAGTGTGAATGCCATTTAAAAAAATGTTTTCTATACTTTTCCCCAAATGGAATCTAGTCAGTGTTTGCGGCAGTAGTTTCATTGCCAAGTGTCCTTTGGGCAGTACAGTGTTATGATTATTTTATTTATTTTTATTCCTCCGTGGATTATGGAGCTGAGCCAGTTCACATCATTGTAAAAACAACAAAACAAAACAAAAAAACATAAGAAAATGACTATGGTAGACACAAACTTTTCCATTTACTTTAAACCATCTCAATTACATTCCAGTGCCTCCAGCAAGGAAAAAATAACCAGCCGCGAAATTGGGGGTTAGATTCTGTCCTGCAAGGGAGAGTTAGCACTAACGGAAGTACCCTGCAAATTATGACTGAAACAGGAGCACATTAAACGTGATAGGGAAATGTATATCTGTCTGGTAGTCTCCAGCTGCTTTTGGTTATTTATTGCTGCCGCCTTCTAGTTTCCCCTCAGTTAAAGCAAGGTCATGGGCTCAATCGATATATAATGAGCACCCCAGGCAGCCTCAAAAATACCACCAACAACAAACACAAATTACATCGGGGTGCTCTCAACAATTAGGTGTCAGCACTCATTACTCAGTCTTAAGTCTGACAGGACTGAAGAGCAAATACGCCAACCTCTGCTCTTTCCTCAGAAAGAAGCTAGGTACAGCGTCTCTTTCTCTGAAAGTGTTTCTCCCACCCTGCAAGTTTCACAGTTACTCCCTATGATAGCTAGTTTTTAATAGGTGCCTTCATTATGTCTAGCTCAGAGATTCCAACCTTGCAGATTTATCTCTGGGAGGGAGTGCTGGGACTGGTATCATGTTTTGAAGTATGCAAGTGACGTGTTGTTTAGCTCAAAGTAATTGGATTTGCAGTGATAACTATTATTTATTAAAGTAGAGGGTTGCAGACAGCTCCGTTTAGCAAATGATGTGGAATGAAAATGTGCTCACATATTTTGTCTGTATTATATATTTATCTGAGGCCTTCTCAGACACGTGCAACCAGTAGACAAAATACAAAATAAATGAATGTGGAGTGTATTCATGTTACTAATTTTGAAGAACAGATCTCAGTAGGACCTCTCCTAATAAGACAGAGAACAAATGGAAGGAGGCACAAATTGATTTCTTAGTTAAAATGTTAACATGCCTTACAGAATCCGTATGCTGGTATTTGGGGCTTGTTTTAAGATCCTCTAGCATTTATTGTTTTCTGCTTGTCCTGAAGTGGAGAAGCCAGCTCCTGTCCAATGCTGTGTGTTGTGGAAGTAGACATTGGCACTGATGAGGGCTGTGGGATTGTGTGTTTGTGTATGGCCTTGGTTCACAGGGCCACTTGCCGTTTGCCGTGGTGGGAAGCACTGAGGAAGTGAAGATCGGGAACAAGATGGTGAAAGCACGCCAGTACCCCTGGGGAACAGTGCAGGGTAAGCTGCTGTCAAGTCCTACCTGGCAAATGAGAGGGGGAGAGAGTGTCCAACAGCCAGGCCTAGCTGGGCAGCACTTGCAGGGGAATTGTGGCTGAGTTGCCTCCCAGGACTGTGCTACTTATCAAACAGAATCATGCCAGTGGGTTATTACAGAATAGCCCTGTAAAAACTAAACACCTGCTCAGATTAGTCATTTTTATGTATTTTATATATAATTTTAGTGTGAATTCAGATTTTCGTGATTGATATCTAAAACCAGTGTTAACTTTTTTTATTTATTCCTTCAAGAATTTAGGGAATTAAGGAAGCACATTTGTGCATATCTAAAAAAATAATTAAATCTCTAAATAAAATATTTGATTAGCCTGCTAATTGCTTGTTCGAATACAGACAAGATGTCCTGGGAAGTATTTAGTGCACCATAAAGAAGCACAGTATGTCCTTCCCTCGTTCCCCTACGTTTGTGCAGCTGCAGTTCTGTTTCTACTGTGGGTAGGAGAGTTATGCATCATCCACTATCAGCTCAATGTAAGATTGCCTGGAGGTCTCTCTGACATTGGCAGGCTGACACCCAGGCACAGTCCTATTGTTAAAACTGGTTGGATCACCCCAGTATTGTTTTCAGTCAGTCTGCTTTCCCCCTTTAGTCATGCAGTTTTTACCCCAAATACACTTCGAACTTCTTAAAATGCTGTGAATGTTATTTATTTTAACCCTCAGATCAGGGCATGTTAATTATGACCTCAATTACCCTATATAACTAAACTATTCGATTTTGTATTGATTTCTTTTTGTAAGCCCACTCTCTATTTTCCAGTCACATGCAGATGTTCTTGTAAAGTACAGGTCATGTCCTATCTAAATCTGTACTTCTACTAGTTGCTAAATCCCACCAGCCACATGGTCACACTGCTGTCACAGTTGTTTAACTTACACAACTGTGTACACATTTATCTTTATTTTTAAAACCACTAGTTGAAAACGAGAACCACTGTGACTTTGTGAAGCTGAGGGAGATGCTGATCCGAGTGAACATGGAGGACCTGCGGGAGCAGACGCACACACGCCACTACGAGCTCTACCGCCGCTGCAAGCTGGAAGAGATGGGTTTCAAAGACACAGACCCTGACAGCAAGCCCTTCAGGTGTGAGCATATTGGGACTGCAGCGGATGTGTTGAATTCATTTGTTGGATGTGCTGTTTTGATGTGACACAGTCTTTGGCCCTTACCCCATCAAACATTTTCCCTACCTGCAAAATATCTTGGCACGTTTTTTTGTTTTTGTCTGAAGCCACTTTGTTCTACTTAAATTAATCCACAAGTTGGTACAAGTTTGTAATTTACAATGTTCTGGAAGGTCAAAGCTTTGGTTGGCTGTGTACAGGGAGGCTGGTCTAGGATGGTGACCAATGTCTTAGTTCATGCCCTGTTCCATACCAAATTAACTTTTAATTGATGGGAGACCTTCTTCATGTTAGCAAATTCATCATATTAGTATGTAAACGTAGTGCAGAGCAATGATTTCAACGTACAGCAAAGGAACTCTGCAGAGAACCAAACTAAAGCTTTCCAGCCCTGGAGACCCAGTCCTTCCCCAATCTAGCATTCAAACCGTTCTTTGAAATAGACCACACTCCTGTTATTGTCCCATACGTCTGTATTGTTCTTCTTTCCCAGTCTTACTGCATCATGTATATGTAACTATACCACAAACAATGGTATAACCCCAGCCCAGAGGAGGCCACACACCCTTCTGAAGTATTTCCGTGCACAAGGTGCACTATTTTTCTACTTAACCCTGAGGCTCCCCGCTTTTGTCCATTTGTAACCCAGTCTGCAGGAGACCTATGAGGCCAAGAGGAACGAGTTCATGGGTGAACTGCAGAAGAAGGAGGAGGAGATGCGGCAGATGTTTGTCCAGAGAGTAAAGGAGAAAGAAGCTGAACTCAAGGAGGCAGAGAAAGAGGTTATTATTTTATATTTCTACAGCAGAATGTTGCAACACATCACATTCATTTTACAGACAATTTCTACAGCTGGGTTTTTATGGGATCAATCTATGTACAGTACCTTGCTCAAGGGCATAAAGGCAGTGTCTCCCACCTGGGATTGAACCCACGACCCTGTACTCAGAGGTTTAGAATACTTATGCCACACTGTTGCCCTGCAGGTTGGCCCTTAGCTCAGTATTTCAGGCCCTGGTGTAAGTCTAGGCTTTTGCACTAGTTCACAGATTGCCTGATGTTTTCCTGATC
Source organism: Amia ocellicauda (assembly GCF_036373705.1). Taxonomy (NCBI): domain Eukaryota; kingdom Metazoa; phylum Chordata; class Actinopteri; order Amiiformes; family Amiidae; genus Amia; species Amia ocellicauda. Next base: position 14,263,478 of record NC_089859.1, read on the forward strand.
CCAAGTGTAGGCTTTACTGTTTTTCAGTGTGACCCCTTCTGTGTGTGACACATCCACCCTCTGAAGAGCACACTTTTCTGAAACAATGCAATAAATAATCCGCTCTCGGGACAGGAAGTGGAGTCCATGACTTCAAAGGAAGTGGAAAATACAAGTGTTTTCCAACTCAGGGTTGAGTGTGTGGGTGTATTACTTGTTACTGCTTTCTACAGTGTTGATGCTGTCAAGCATGTAAATCTCAACACTGACTTAAAAACAAAGTGGAAAGCTATATATATATTTTTTAAACTCTACTATTAAATGTGAACACAAGTGTTGGCATCTGCTTTGTGCTAGATGATTGAAAATGATGTTAGATGACTGAACTTTCCTGAATGTTGGGAGAAACTACTAGGTTGAGGAACTTTCATTCCCAGTTGAGACTCCTTGGTTACGCTGATGGACAATCCAGATGAGGACTTGGCTGCTTCTCAGATTGGGGCTCCTTTAGGACTTGTGGTGGATCACATGTCATTATGCACTCTCTCTTCACAGGGGTGTGGGAGGTTCTGCAACATTTCATATTTGTGCACAGATCATGTTTTCAGGTGGATTTGTCTTCTTAGACTGCTTGGAGAATCCCATGTTCTTACCCAGCCGCCCGCTACAGAGGAGAGCTTCGGTAAAAGATGGGCCTTTTTCCTCATTCATTCTTCTTTCTCTGCTGTTTGTTTCCCAGCTGCACGAGAAGTTCGACCGCCTTAAGAAGCTGCACCAGGATGAGAAGAAGAAGCTGGAGGACAAGAAGAAAGTCCTGGACGACGAGGTGAATGCCTTCAAACAGAGGAAGACGGCCACGGAGCTCCTGCAGTCCCAGTCACAGCAGGCAGGGGGATCGCAGACTCTAAAGAGAGAAAAGGAGAGGAAAAAGTAAGTATTGCCCCCTACAGCTCACTTCGGTTAAACCTGCTCTGTAGTGCCTACTGCCCAGAGGAGAGCTCTGAGGTGGTGTCTGCCAGTCTTGAAACCACAAGGTACAGTGTTCTTGAAAGACATTCCTGATGGCTGCTTTGGGAGAAAAAAATCCAAACTCCATATAAGAGTTTTCTTTCGCATGTGAGAGAACTTAAATCATTCTGTTATTCATTAGTTGTCATTCTTTCTAATCATATTGGAATTAAAAGCAGTACAAGTACAGTAGAGTCACATTCCTAGAGATTTAGAATTTCAAATTTTATTTAGAAGATTAAATGTCCTAAGCTTTTTTTTGTTTTGTTATCTATGCACCTTGTTATTTTTTGCTTTATAGCCTTCTGGTATTTTTTTTACAGCAGTGTGATTGGCATCCCGACAATCTATTAGTACTACGTATATAAAACTATCTTAGTTTTACCTGTGCTTTTGTCAAGGAAATGTGTTTTGGGATATGAAATGATTTTTTCCAACAATATTGAAATTGTTATATTTCTTCCTTATTCAGGGAAGTTAGAACTGTGGATTGCCAAAACAGAATTCATGAGAGATTGAGTCCATTAATCTTTTGCAGGTTTAAAATTCTGGATTACAATTCTTATTTTATTGTTAATATTAGTCAGCTCTTTACAGTAGTTAGATTCCTAGTCACGTATTAGCAAATCAGATAATTGTATAGCCAGCTTTTGCACTGTTTTTTCTATCCAGCTAATTTTATTTATTTTACCAACTAGTGTTGATTTTTTTAAAATATATATATACACATATATACACAAAAGTTTGAAAGGATGTTAAAGGAATATCATGATCTTTATCTTGTTCCACAGTGAAATGCATACAGCTTAACCAAAAAACAAAACATGCATTCCTTTATTTTGTTCAGTTTATGGATGTATTCAAGTGTATAAGAAGGATTTAACAATGAAAGGTGGTGGTTACCTCAATTTTGCCCTCGGGAAAATTTCCCTCTCATGAAAGAGTGAAGAATGAAATTAAAGAATGGTGTACTTTACTGCTTTCTCTACAGCAGAGAGAGTTTGATGTTATGTAAGGGGCAGTGACCAACTTCTTTAGCCAAGGCCTGAACCCAGCTGTGTTGAAAATGCTTCACGTTTAACATTTGTCATGTTGGTTATCACTCATCACTCCATGATGTGGTTGTGTATTCAAGCTGATTTTACAAGATCACCCAGGGATAAGAAGGAAAGAAGCCACTTGCCTTGAAAAGGTTCATTTCTGTTTAAATTTGTTTGGGTTTACTTTTTATTTTAACACTGAAGACATTGAACAATGTCGGTTGTTTCCTTTAATCACAAGGTCCTTTTTATTTTATAATGCATAATAGCACTGTCCTGTTCAGCTCTTTCACTGGTGGTCGTTGGGTTACTGGACAAAAAGTTGTACACCTTGTTTTGATCTCAGTGAGAGCTGCAGGGGAAATTGCATTTCCTACTGGAGAAACTGTGTTTTGAATTTACAATTCTTTTTATTTATTTTTTTAATGTATTTATTTTTAAATAAATAAATCAAATCAAATGTTACAATTTTGGGACAGTAACCTAGCGATTACAGCATGGCAAGTTTTCCTGTGGTATGAAATGCAGGGAAAAGATGTTTCACAGTCTTGTCACATTACCATCATCGGCTTGTTACATGTGTACTGTTTTACAGTTAACCCTGCTGCTTGCTGCATGGTGCATGAGAACCATTGTCCTGGTAAGACTCATTTACTAACACTGACTGTAGCAATGAGATAAATAGAAGGACAAAATAGCAAACTCATCTTTCCAGTCAAATATCCCATGCAAGGCTTGTACTACTCCAGACTTTTTTCTAACTTTGATCATTTAATGAAGACTTTTGATGTTGAGTTGAAAGAATATCTGAGGAATCAAAAACATATTTAAAATGAAAGAAAATCATATTGAATTTCCAGGTAAATCTTGTGCTGAATGATGGAAACAGTGGGAGACATATTCCAAAGACACTGAATAATGAGAAGGTTTTTATCATAGGACTTGAACATGAAACATGACTGTAGGACTAAAGCTTCGAAACTGATTGCTAAACTTCTGTTTTCAGTAGTTAAATTAAAGTTAATTAAATCTGGAAGTAAATGCCTTCTATTTTAACAATGGAAAAGTAATTGAAATTTGCCATCTGGTATTTGCTATACACAGCTGTATCTTCTAGAGAAGAAGGGCAAGGAACTTTGTACAGATGTTCTGTTTCTTTTCATATTGTTACATACATTCATTTGAACAAAAGCCCAATTGTAGTCAGAATTTCTGTATAAATTTCAATCCTTCCCACAGCCCAGTCAGTGACAGCCTTGGCCTTAACAAATGATTTTTTATGTGCAGCATTTAAATAACTTTCAAAGCCGCCTTAGCATCAGGATTAAATATCTGTTTATAATACTAGTTGCCAAAAAGGTTTATTTAACAACATCATATCGTGTGTGATTTACCTTTACCATGTATAAAAAGTTTACCCCCTCTCTTTATTTGGTATGAACTTTTCTTGGTAGAATAAATTGAAAATATAATCAAGCAAATGGCTCGGAGATGATCAGAGCTTGTACAACAAACAAACCGGCAGCAGTAAATAATGGCAATGCTATATATAATTCAGTGCCAGGCACAAAGTATATTAGAGACCGTACAGTGTGCTGTTCCAGCCTCCTCCCGAATCTCTAACAATATGCTATTGTGGGGTCTCCTGTTTATTCATTGACACTGAACAAACATCGATTCAGATCAAACCTGACCACAGTCAGTCACTGGGCACAGTCTGATATAAGGACATCTCTTTGTGTGTTTGTTGGTTTTCTAATCTTGCAGTGATACCATTGATGTATATTAAATTCCCTTGTCCCTTTTTAAAAATACACAAATTGATTGAAATACTGAAGTCTTAAAAATATATATCCCCCCCTTAGTGTTTTTTTCTGTATGAAATAAAAACAAAGGAGGGCTGGAATGAGACATCTGTGTCAGTGTGCTCTGAGCTATTGCATCAGTCAGGGTTTACTATTCTCTACACAGAGAATGTAGGAACCGTTCAAACATGGAATTGAAGCAGAATGTGAAAGACACAAGTGAAACAGATCCACGAGGCACACAATTTACTGTCGAAACAAAACCTAAACATTCTGCTTTTGGAATAAAATATCAAAAACTGACCATCAATGCACACGTGGTAAAGGCATTTGGATATAGCTTTGGGAAAACCTGAGAAACCAGCCTTTTACCTTTTATCTATCAGAACCAATCCCATGATTAATTAATTATGTGGTTCAATCAGTAGAAAAGATTCAGATAAAGCCTAGTCACAGTATAGGTACGGTTCAACAAAACAGAACAATTAAAGCTGTAGGCGATTTACATTTTGCACTACAATTATTTGAGTTTTGAATACAACTGAAAGATTATGTAGTATTAAAATACACATTTGGCACACTTTACATTTTCAATATAAAACCACAAAGTCTGGTTTGTACTTGTTGTGCTGAAACTGTTATCTTTGAAGGTTATTTATTTAACATATAGGACATGAAAAGCATGTCAGATTGATGTATCTATTACTTTTAGTTCTGAGTTAAGAGAAACAAAGAGGTTAACATTAACTTAAAAGCCTGGATCACCTTCTTTTAGGCTCTTCAAATGTCTCCACACCCTTCATTTTGTTTGGTCTGATCTATTTTTTTTTTCTCTCGGCCCGCTGTCCAGCACTTAGAGGTCAATATTTTTGGAAGGTGACCTCGTTTTCTGAATTATATGTGAAAGCTAAACTTTGCCATTCCACACAGATATTTTCCGTCTTTTAACTAAATGAATGAGATGGAAATGGAAAAGGCCTGTTTATTTCTACTCTTTGGGAACTTCTGATCCAATCTCCCATGACAAGAAAACAAGCCCAGAATTTTGTTCTCTTGTTAATACCAATTCTTAATATGCCATAAATTAGAATTCTTATCATCCGTAAGCAGGAAATGCTGAATACATTTGTCTTAGTTTTGTAAATGATGCTGCTTAAATTCTGATTCAGTGTTAATGCACCTTTTACATAGAAATGCAGTGCAGGTGAACAGCATCCTTAAACATTCCTCCTCATTTGATCTCAGTGCTATAAACAAGACATTGGTTTGCATGGTTCATTGAACAGATAACCTACTAACATTGATATGTACATTTGATTTTAATTTGTCTTTATTTATAAATAATATTTATATTCTATAGTGTTAATGTAACCCATAGAAAGCATTAATCATCCTTCTCTTTCATTTCCAGTTTAGGCTTCCTGTAGAAAGTCCTTCCCCAGCAAGCTGTGAATGACTTTTCACCCCATATGTTCCCAGCAATGCTGCTGTGTGTCTTGCCTTCCCACCCCCCTCCATTTTAAACAAACCCCCTCCAAACACATGGCTGTGCTGAGTGGAAGAAACCAGCAATAACTGTGAATGGGACTGTTGACCGCATTTTAAACATTTTATATTTTATTTTTTATGGTGGTTAAAAACCTTTTATTTTTACAATTTCAGTTGTTTGCTGCCTTTTTATTTTTCCCACATTTTGCACGGTTAGTGTGTGCTGTAATATTAACATTCGTGATTACTGTTTAAACACAGGACTTGTCTCTACATGTTCAAATAAAATAAACATCCCTGGTGGTGTGGTGAGGCTCGGGCACAGTGAATACAGCCATGGCAGCATGACCACTCAGTGACACTGCTCAGTTATTTGACCCTATCTGAAGGTGGAAGACAATGAAGTATTTAAAATGAAGTATTATGCAAGATAAATGTCTGATTATAAGTCATGTTTAATATAGCCAGTAACCGTATTCGAGTGAACAAGTAAAACTGAATTTAATGTTCACACACCTTCTGTAAAGGGTGTTCTAATAACTTGAACAGCTGATGATTTACTTTATTTGAACTTGTTACACATTGCATGTGCAGATAATAATGCTTTCTTGTCATTTTAAGAGCAATACCTCACTTTAAAAAAAAAAAAGGAAAGAAAAAAAAATTACATATATATATTAAAAGCACATTTGTATTAGATATAAGCAGGCTTCAAGATCGCTCATTTAGGCTGATGTATACTGCTAAGTATTTTATACCAGAAAGTGAAGTTTAAAACAATATGACATTATTTTTTAATTCTTTGTATAAGCACATTTTGTAGCTGAAAATACATACTTAAATGAAGGGATTAGTCTAAGGTTTTGTGTATCAGTGTTCAAACAAAAAAGTATACCACTTAATTAAGGAAATAAAGGGTAAAGTACACCAAACATTTTAATGGCTGCCGAAGTTATTGTGTTCATTTAAGTTTGGATCTATTGCTGTTTACTTGTAATTTTGCTTTTTCAGTACGATTTTGATTTGTTGGATTTGGGGTGTATGTTTTAAGACAGGTTAATTTCTAGGAAATCCAGTCCTTGTACCCTTCCTTCAGCTGTACATATCTGCATTCTTCTATTAATATTAGTATTTATTACTTAGCAGATGGGGTGGGGGGGAGGGGCGGCATATGAGAAGTCACAGGAAAATGATAGACGTTCCAACAATACATGAGGAAGCATAGTTACATAAAGTGCATATAATAACGAGTGCTGAACAGCTACCGGAGAATAGGCTGCTATATGGGCACAGTCTGAATAGATGAGTCTTGGGTAACTGCCGGAAGGTTGTTGGGGACTGTGTACTATAAAGGGCTTGATAGCGTAGTCTAAAAACATTAATTGTTGGTAGTTTTCTGTTATTAAAACTGAAATTTTCCCCAAAGAGGCAAGTTTAGACTGATGTTTGAAAGTCCAATTTAAATACTTATAGTAAAATGTGAATTGGTTGCAGCAGAAATGCAAAGTAGAATAGTAACTGAAGGGAAGTGAAACGCAGGCTGTGGAAATCAAGTTCTTAGCAGATGCATTCTTGCATTTAATACATCATGTTTTGTTTGTGTTTATCCTCTGGGTTGAAGGGGTTTTGTGCTAGCATTGCAAAACTGAGGATTAATGACGGGATCAGCTGGATTTACTCTGTGCATCTTCCTGAGGCTTGTCGAAGAGAACTATTTCACTTTGGCCCTTTTTGTTTTTCATTTTAATTTTGCTGCTCAGTTAACTCAGAATTCCTCAATTCCTGAAGCAGCCAGGGATTTATATTACTGTTCTGATTAAGCACCAGTGTAGCAGGGATTTCATATTTTAAACACTTTACCCTCCTGTCTGGACATACTGGAGAATCCACTCTCTCTGTGATTTTAAAGCTTGCTGGAACCACAGGGAGAATGCTGCTCAAATGGGATTATTATTCTGTATTTTGTGTGCCCCATTCTCAAGCTTTCGCCATAATGGGGTTTTATTAATGAAAGTTTGCCATGTACAGCCTGAATTCAAGGCAACATTAAATCAAAACTTCAACCCACAAAAACAAGCCTGGGGACATCCATTAGATACAAACAAGTACTGTATTTTTCATTTACAATCACAGTTCACAGTGGGTGAAATATTGATTTTGATCTGCCACTTTTTTTCATCTTGGCCAATTAACAACCTAGCTTCAGTTGTTTGATCAATTAGTAACATTTAAATAAGCCACATGTTATGCATTGTTAATCTTAAGGTTTTGACCAAGAGGGTAAGCTTTTCCAAGAAATGTCCTTCAAAGTGGAACTCAAACCAATTAATTGCTGAAGTCTTGGTTAAATTACAGGAGTTTAAATATAAGCATGTTTAAGGTCTTGGAAAAGGCCAAAGAAAATGTTGTGCGTCATACAATTCAATGGCATTAGAAATCCACTTCCTTTCCGTATCTCCCCCCTTCTCTCTCAACTCTGTTTAAATGTTTGCCATTTAATATCCTGTCCTTTTAGGCCTTCTCCTGTTACTCTTCCTGTTTTCTCTTCTTATCCTTTTCCATGTCTCTTCAACTGTGAGATTTTTTTATTTATTTTTTACTATTTTTATTCTTTTTTTGCATTCTGTGGTAACATTTTTAGCTGGAGTTGTCTTCCTCAGCCATCAGGGGTAACTTTGGACACTTTTGTCACTTTGATATTTATAGAACGTTTCACACTGGGCTCTTGTGTGTTGGTTTAGTGTCTCTCTTTTTCTCTCTCTCTCGTTATATTTTTGAGTGTTTACAGGATATGAAATGGTGAGCTTTTTATACAGCTTCTCACATTGGAAAAAAAAATTGATGCCTCGGCTTCAGGCAAGATATTATGGCCCTGATTTTGGTGACCCTGGTTGAATGTATCCCTTTAAACCTCTTTTTCATTCCTGTGTGTGTATTTACTTTCCTTTACAGTAACCCATGGCTCTGCACAGAGTAGTTGCTCCACCCCAGGCTTTACTCAGGGACCAGGTGTTCGCTTTATTGTTAATGCGACCAAAGGCCGAGGAGGCAGGATACCAACACTACCCTGATGGCTTTTTTATAATAAAACACCGCACCCATGTAATCATGGAAGAATAAGCTATTTCAACTCCCTATCTTACTATAACACTAAGTGTGTTTTCTACTAACTTCCTCACTTAAAAGCATCTCTTTTGATAATGTTTGGTTAAAAAAAAAAAGCCTTTCTTTGCTTGTTTAATTACACTTGTTTGATTCACTAAAATGTATTATTTTCCTTCCTGGTTAAATTATACATTTAATCTTGTTTAAAACATTTTAACAATATACTCTGTTTTTGTCATTGAGCATCACTGTTCCTATTTAATAATGATATATATACTTTACATAACTGAACTGCTTTTAAGCATTTTGTTTAAAAGGCCACATTTGAAATTCCACAGCTGTACAGAGGATTGACTTGCCCTGTTTTTTGGGGATCAAATTCTATTTTAGAAACAAAATGTGATTAAAAAGTACTCAATACTTTAATTCACCTTTAAACATTGCCAGAATTTGGCATTATATGGCATTAATATCTTTGTTACATTAGTACAAAATAATTTAGAATTCAAATTTGTAAAAAGTTTAATTTATATTAAATTATTGCGCAGGTCTTTACACAATCAAAAAAGACGTTTTGTTTGGGTTTGCTGTGTTTATATTGCAGTGTTTTCATAAAACAAAAATTAGTAACCTTAATTAGTGTTATGCCTTCCCAAACGCAAATACTAATGTCTACTTTCCAGTGTATTTATTGGGAGGGGTGATGAAGTGTGAAAAAGGTTGGCACTTAAGACTGGGAGAATGACCTGCATTGGGATTTCTCCTGGGCACTACCATGACCTTTGACCCATGACCTGTGAACTGTCACTTACAGGCACTGCTTTCACTGGCTGCTTCGTCTTTTCTGATAACTTGCACTGTGTTTCTCTCTTCTCTAGCTTCTTTTAATCTGTCTTGGCCGCCTGTCTGAAGAGGGGATTGCAGCTTCTACAAGAATTATGCACCCATTTCCTCCCCCTACACCCACCCTGATTATTTGATAACTTTTTTTTTTTTTTTTTTTTTTTTTTTTTTTTTAACTTTTCATCCTGTACGCCTTGTTGCGCTCAGCTGTATGTGTGCCTAACATGGTATTTTTCACACACGACCCCCAAACTCTTTTCACACGTGATTTCTCGAGCAGAAGGATTGCTACACTAGGATTCTCAGATCAGCCTTGGGGATAAGTTTTCGAAGGACTGTTTTGAAGGCAGAGTGGAAAATGAATGGTTAGCTTCCCGTTTAGGTGTTTGCTGCAACTACTGTTTGTGGTAAGAGGAGGAAAAAAAAATCCATCATTTATACATGTTATTTTTAACTGCAACCCCTACAGGGTTAAGAAAAATGTTTAATAGGAACCCCACAAGTTTTAAATCTTCGTGTGGATGAAACAAAGCGGTTATTTTTTATAATATAATATATAGTCATCTGAGGTCTCCAAGTCCAAACTTTAAGGGGTTAAAACATCCAGTTATTTTTCTGTACAATTAAGCATTGTAGTATTGTAATATTACTACGTGAATGATTACAACAATTAAGCCGTATATAAATAAATAATTTCTCTCAGGCCATTCATTTCTCAGATGAAACTATTAACTAAATGCTTCCATTTTAACCAGTCACTTTTAAGTACTAATTTGACACCTGGGGTTGCAAGACCTCCATGGTAAAAACCCTTCCTCTTGTTTTCACTGAGGAAATCCTTGTGGCCCTTTGTTTTATTGTTTGTTGTTTTTTTTGTTTTGTTTTTTTACTAGCAAATGGCTGGACACTGCGAAGGTTACATGGACACTGTGATTTTTAAAATTGTGCAGTGGTTGGGAGGTACCTCTGACCTCAGCTTGCCCTGTCTGTTATGTAGGCAGCATTGCAGGGCACGGTTTGTCAAAACCAAATGACAGTTTACAGAAAACAATACTGGTGTGTTACACATTACACACAGGGTTGACCGTTTTCAGCTTGTTTTTTTCTTGTACAAATAATAATATGCAGGTTTCATTTAAGTTACTTCAGAGATAATCCAAGGCAGCTAGAAACTTGTATCCCATAAAGCCTAGCAACATGAGCTATTAAATACCATGTAGGCCGCATAGGGTGCTTCTTACACATTGTGCTTTCAGTATTTCCTGCCTAATCTGTATTGTCTTTGCATGTGTTATGAATGCTATCTTTTGTCTAACTTGTTTTAATCAAAGACTTTTATTTTTGGGATATTTCTTTTTGCACTGCTCATTCCCAGATGCAATGATTGTGTTTTGGTTTTTGGAACCACCACCCCACCCCCCTGTTTACATGCTCCATTTGTAATGTGTAATATGATCGTTTCCTTTGCAAACTGCTCAACCGATTTGCCAAATTTTACAATTAACCTTACAACTTGGCAATGTAATTTATTAAGTCAAGTAAAATGACTAAGCGCCAAAATGCTGTAAACTACATAGTTTATTTACATACTTTATAGGAAATCTATTTTGTGCAGTGAAATATGCATATACAAATAGAGACTTGCCTATTGACACTATAGTATTGGAACGTTGTTTTTTTTGTTACAACCTTTGTAGTGACCAATAATTTGATTAATTTTGATGCCATGTATGTCAGAAATGCCCCCCACCCCCCATATGGACATGTGAAATATTTTATTGTAGTATGATGCCATTGGTGTACATTTTCAATAAAATTAAAAAAAAAACAACAACGTGGTTTTATTCAATACATGCATGGTTATACTGTTTTGTTGCACACTAAAATATATTCAGGTTTAGCTCTGCTTAACAGTATAACATGTTTTTCCAATTCCATGTTTTTTTTATTGGTTACATTTAAAAGCTAAAGAACAGATAAATTAGGAAATGTGTGTGTGAAGTGAGCCACACTTCCTCTATATCAAGATGATCCTGTAAACCAGCACTGCTCTCTGGTGGTCACATTTCATAAAACGAGCACAATTCACACACAACTTAAGAATAAATGACCAGACAGACATGATTGGATTTTGAAAAGGTTTCCCCATCCGATGAGTAAAGAGTTGCTTACAAGTAGTCTTATAATTTGTGTATATGAGGTTTTGTATTAGAGTGCATCCTAAACCTATAGACCTATAAAAGCAGGTGTCGGAAGAGAAACCCCATTCCCTTGATGTATAACCTGCCTACACCTACAGGTGGGTAAACTGGACTTGGGGAAGAAGGAGGGACACTCAGAAGTAAACTCATCGGACTTCATCCCCCCCTTGCTCGGGTTTAGTCGCAGTGGTCAGCCTCAGCATTGTCCACCCCTGGTCCTGGACGTCGGTGCGGAGGGATTACAGTATTTTTGTTGTTATATTATTATCATTTAGTAACCTTTGGAATGTAAAGCAGACGGCCATGTCAGTCTCGCAAACAGATGTGTGACAGCCCACCTCGGCGAGAGCAGGCACGGAAGCCGGGAGAGGGACATCCACAGCCCGTACCCCCAACGAAACCACGTGATGCGGGGCCGGGGGCAGCCGTGTGTGCCGCTCGGAGGAGGTTTGCGGTGTTTTGCACGGCAGTCTGAGTGTAAGACGACGAGACCTGCGGGGGGAACAATCATCTGGATGACAAAGAGACCTCGGGAAACGGATGTACGAGGATGCGGAAGAGCGCTAGCGGCGGCAGGCTGTGTGTGAACCCGTAGCTAAGCCGCAGAAGGACGTCAGCGCCGGCGACAAGAGCCGAGGTCAGCGACTCCGCAGTGTTGTGACTGCAAGACCATCGCCGGCAATCATTGCTTTATTATCAGAGCCGAGAGATCCGCAGCAGGTAAGATAACACCGTGTGTCGAAATCGGGGTCGGTTGTATGTCACGAATCTGCGATCGGTGTCCCGCAATTCAAACATGTATGCGGATATATTCTGTGAAGCAGTGTCTCAATGTTTCAAACACAAAAGCTTGCCACACTCGATTGTCTGTGCAAAAACACTGCATTAACCGCGCAAACACGTGACGTTTCTTACACGGTCATAATCGTGACAATAACACCGTGTTGCCCAAGACACCATATTAGCGCTACACTATTGATGAGGATGATAGTTGTATATATGCAGTGTGCTTTGCATATTTAAGATCAGCGATTTTGCCGTCATTTTTCTGTACATTAAAGCTGGCAATGTTGGAAACACCTAAGTAATTTCTGGAAACATTCTGCATCTCTGACGTCATTCCCCATTGAGTTCGGCAGGCGGCGCGTTTGACCTGAGCTGAATACAGGAAACGACAAATCAAAATGTCTACCCGCACCGTAGAAATGATTAGTTTTAATATTATCTAGTTTCAGGATTGTCAAACATCACATTTCGTGACGTCTCCGAATGCGACTGATTAAAAATTACGTCCTAATGGTATTTGAGTTAATTTCCTTATTACCGTTCCCACTATGCTTTGCGGGGCAAGGTAGCCATGCTGGTGGCGGAGCTGGTTTTAAATGGCTACCCCCATGGCCGACAGAGAAGGTTCTCGTCAATGGGATAAAAGGCAGCGCTCCATACACGTAGATAATTTCAGACAGTTTTCCGAAAGCGATAAACACTGGGCAATCCGAAAACGGTTTCTCTTAAAGTATGTGGACGAGTATAAGGATAGAGACATCAGTGACCAGCTGCTGTCGCTGTCGATGGTATGGGTGAACCACGTCTTCATGGGATGCAGGTAAATGTCCGGTGGCCCGTCTATCGGCGCAACCCGAACCGATTAACTAATTTTAAGTTATAATAGAAGTTTCCATGTCGCACAATTGTGCAGAATGCAATGCATTTGAATGGATCGGATCCAACAGAAGAGAGACCGCTCATGCTAGGGATGTTTCTGTGCTGTCTTTTGGCATGTGGATCAACCTCCTTGTCCGCCAGCAGTACAATACAGTGCGAGTCTAAGTCTGGAACTGAGACCTTTTAGGCGAGAATTCAAATATCTAATATCAAGTATGTATATTTTGTGTTTATTGGTCGTCAACTAATGGGATGATTTTGGCGCTATTTTATGAGGCAAAGGAGGTATGTGTTCTTAGGCCAGCTGTGCACTTCCTATATATCATGATTGATACTTGTGATTAGAGATCATTGATCAGCATACATGTTTGCGTGTGTAATTGCGTCAGTTTGAGCTCTTTCAGTCGATGCATCCAACGAAAATAACTTTGAAGTGGTTTACCTGTAATAATTTAAGCGGGGGGGGGGGACTTGACTCGCTTTTAAAAACGTCTGTTGTCATTTCTATAAAGATGGCAATTCAAAATGTGCAATTGCAGCGTGACGAAACGCACACCGCTCCCTGTCAGTGCCCTGGCGAGTGGGCTTTGCGTCCTAGATTCCTGAAAAGAGAACATCTGTAATATGTCTCAGGTCTGGAAATGCGAGACGTAACACCGAGGGATCAATAGAGGGCGCAGAGTAGACACGTTTTAGCACAAACCCTCTTAAAACCAGAGGGGTGGTTGACTGGATGTGTGATCACTCTGTCCCAGGATAGTATGGCATTCAAATAGGGAAATAGTGGTAGATTATGTGCCTTGGTAGTATAGTAGATCTGTATAGGGCTTGGAAACCTTCCCAATCTCTGAGATTTTTTTAAGGATGCAGTTTAGATTAGTAAATGCATATAATCTAATTCTGAATAATCCAGAGAAATAATGGGACATAGCAAGTACACAATGTCCAGGAGCTCAGATAAGGGAGCCTGAGGTTGATCTTAAATACATTGTATGCTCTGTATAATTGATATTACTTCATATCAACACAATTGGTGCAAATCTGTGAGTGTTTGTGTGTATTTGGTTTGTCACTGAAGCAAGCAAAATGTTATGAAAAGTAGAGAATAAGCAGCATTTGTGTAGGATAGAGCAGGGATGAAATAAGCCAATACATTTTTTCACATTAACATGTAAGAGGCAGCCTGACGTGTGGCCAAGATTAAATGCTGTCACCTTGGCAGGAGACAGTGGCAATCCCAGGGAGCGGGTGAGCAACTGTGCTTTTTATATGTGGTTTGTCAAGGCAAGGCCCTGCAGGTTAAGATGAGGGAAGGCTTCTGTGGCTTTTGTGTACAGCTGGGAGTCTCTGCTGCTCTGAAGGGAGCACTTGAACACAGATCTCAAGGCATGGTGTGCTCCATCTGTCAGTTACTGAAAGAAGCTTGCTCTGTTATAATCACGTCTGCTCATGTTGGTGTTTGAGCCTAACACCAGGAAATCAAGCCTGTGTTTTTTTTTTTTTCTCTCGCTCTCTCTCCCCTGTGTATGAACTGTTATTTTTAGTTTTAAAATGATTAGTTGAGGATGAAAAAGAGACCAACAACACAGAGGTCACAAAACCCTACAAAATTTCTGCTGGTTAAAACAAAAGTCTTGCATCTGTTACAAACTTTGAAATTGTGCTTGTAGAGTAAGCTCTGGTACAAAGACAGTATTCTCTGGAAACTGAGAGCCATTGTTTATAAGAAGATAGACTGCCTTTGAAATATTGATGCATCTATGTGCAGGTATGGCCCCGAACTGATGCAGAAGGTTCTGAAGATGGCAGAAGGGATTGACATTGGGGAGATGCCCTCCTTTGAGCTGGTTCCTGGTGCTGAATCAAAAAAGAGACCAAGTTCATCAGATGACAGTGAGTAACCTTTGAGCTTTAGAGAGAGTGTTAGAACAGCTAAACATAGACCATGCAAAACATGGAATAAATACATCAATAGATAAAATAAAGGCCAAAAACGCAATAAACCAAAGGAACGCAACAGAAAATTATCTACACAAATGCCCATAACAAAACAGATTTAAATAAATGTTTCTCTGCTAGGAGTGCTGTGCCAGGGATGCCAATGATGTGTGGAGCACAACTAACATAGCATGATAAGAGAGTGCCTTTAAGTTTTTATGAATAAAAGTAGAAACACTGAAGAAAATGTCATAATATACAGAATACAGAGATGGATTGTGATAGTATTTTGATCTTTATGAATGGAGAGTGGTTGCCAATAGATTATAAGAATCATACATGTAAAATCAAGTCGATGTCAAACAAAATTTGGATAGGAGTTTAAATGAAGGTCCCACTAGTTCTAAAATCACGTGTTGTTGTAGTATGTAAGTAAGATGCACACCACTGTTCCAAATCAAATCCATCATATAAACAACTTTTAAAAATGTACTATTTTAAATGTGTCAAATATTGGCAGATACCAAACTTAAGTATGTAACTAGTTGCCGTGGGGGAGACGCATCTGGTGATTCGTAGTTCTACTATCCTGGATGTTATGATGCAACATATTTGGACAAACCCAAGAGAGCTTACATGCAAAGGTTTGACACCAGCCATTATTTAATAAGCAACTTTAAAAAATGTAAATGTATTTGATGGATTCAATCTGGAAGGGTATGTATCTTATACACTATAACAACACAGACACACAACTGATTTTAGATATAGTGGGACCTTCACTCTTCAAGCTTCCAAATATGGCATTTACTTAAGCTCAACAATAAAAGGCTCCTCAGGACAGTAGTGTTTATCTCCCTGGACCAACTGTTGCAAATTTGATTTTGACCACATTCAAAGCTGCTAGTGTGACACATTTGACATGTCATGTTTAACAACAGAGTTTGTTTTCTCTCTGGCTACAGAGGAAGAGCCGGTGAAAAAGCTACCCATGGCGAAGTTTGTGCCCAGACCTCGCTTCGAGCCCGTGCACTTTGTCAGCAGCAGTGGCACGGAGGAGAAGGAGAACGAGAAGGAGCGCAGGAGGGGCGAGATGAACAGTCTGGGTCAGAGGGATTCCAGCTCCACGTCGTTTCACAGCAGCAGATCCCACGCCTCCGCTGCTGCCTCCGCCGCTTCCTCCTTCCGCAACACCACACCCTATGTTTTCGACTCCTGGGCTGAGGAGGAGAACAGGGAGGTGCCCCCGAGTACCAGCGGTCTTGGCTTTGGGAACCGCAGCAGCTCCTCGAACTACATGTCCAAAATGCAGCAGGATTACTCTGCCAAGTTTGAGGCGCACTATTCCAAACGCTCTGAGACTTCCCAGGCTTACAGGTTTGATTCTGAGGGGACTACCAGTCGGGATGTGCGTAGGGGTTTGGGTTTCGGGAACCAGGACAGACATTCATCCAGTGGGGGGTACAGTAGAGGGCACACTCCGTCTATGGACAACAGCCATCCGAGCCAAATCGCTGCCAGTCAGCCAGCGCCTATATCGGCAGCCACACTGGAGGAAAAGCAGAGGCTAATTTCTAGGGTGTCCCACGCGATGGCCATCACTTACAGAGATCCCACATCCATGAGTGGCCCGGACACGCCTAACTACAACTTCATTCTCAGTCGTAGCATCCAGGCTTGTAAGACGAACCCAGAATACATCTACGTCAACCTTAAGGAGATCCCTCCAGGTGACCTGCCAAAGAACAGGAAGGTGCCTTCTGATGGCTATGCCTGTGAGCTGAGGTGCCAGTGCATTTATTTGGCAACCGGATACTCGGGCAGCAAAAATGGAGCCAGGGATCGGGCATCAGAGCAGGCTGTCAAGCTGTTTCTGAAACCTGTGGAGGTGAGGGTCATAAGGCGCAAGTACAGGCATGCTTATGTGAATGACCTGGTTGTTTGCCAGTCGCAGTTTCCCACTCCTTGCTTTGCACCGGCACTGCGGAACCCAGAGGACAAACCACCACCAAGTTCAAAGGGCCAGTATGAGCCGGACAGCAGGAAGCACTGGACTGAGTTTGTGATTGTGGAAAATGCCCACGATGCGATATGCATCCTCAACAACTCGGCTGCATTCAACCGCATGAAGATCGATTACAAATTTGATATGATCCCCAATACAAGCACCTGGCAGTGCAGTGTCTACCTCCAGGATGAGCTGGTGGCGCAGGCCAACGGGAACAAGAAGACCTCAAAGCACGCGGCTGCAGAGGAAGCCCTGCGGAAGCTGAGGATGAACCAAGAGTCCAAGCAGCAGCAGCAGCAGCAGCAGCAGTACTCCCGAGGGAACCACCACTCGGACTCTGGTGGCCGCTTCGGACAGCATGGCAGGAAAAAGCACCTGAGTGAGTTGGTGATTCTGGAGAACTCAGACAACGCTATCTGCATCATCAATGACACCGCTCAGTTCAACAAGGTGAGCGCCGACTACAAGTTCATGGTGCTGCCGGACCACCGGTGGAAGTGTGAAGTCTATCTGGAGGGACAGTTTGTGGCTGCGGGGATTGGGCCCAAGAAGACTGTAAAGCACATCGCAGCGGAGGAGGCCCTGGCCAAGCTGCGGCAGACGCAGGCCGTGGTCAAGTCCAACCTGAGGAAAGACGGCAATGAGGACGCCATCTCACGCAACCAGATCCTGGGCCGTTCGGCTGAGGAAGCGTTCAGGCAGGAGATCAAGGAAGACAACATTGGGAACCAGCTGCTGCGCAAGATGGGATGGAAAGGAGGCGGTTTGGGCCGGGAGGGTGAAGGCATCGCAGAGCCCATCAAAGTGAAGGAACAGTTCACCCGGGAAGGGCTGGGGCTGGACATGGAGAGGAGCGGGAATCAACTCAACAAGAGAGACATTGAGGAAATCATCCGCAACTACGCCAGCTCCGACCGGCAGGATGATCTGCGCTTCTCTACCGAGCTGAACAACGATGAGAGGAAGCAGATCCACCAGATGGCACAGAAATACGGCCTGCGCAGCAAATCCTACGGGCAGGGCATGCAGCGGTTCCTCATTGTCAGCCGGAAAGTTCAAAAGGAGCAGCTGATTGGTCAGCTTCTACAGGAAGGGCAGGTCGGCCGATATGAATTGGTGAAACCTCAGGCTTCGCATTGACTCAACTATTATGTACATGGACCTGTAGGGGAACATTACATCCTTTTAAGTGGAAGGGCACTTCACATTCAGGCAGGGAGAAAAAGGAGAACTTCATTCTTGCTGAAATCTATTTCAGTTTAAATTAAAACAAACAAGATTTTCTCTTGGAGCATTTTTCAATTCGGCGTCTCTAATCTGCGGAAGAGTGAAAAGCTGAGATACCGGTCTATTATCCTTCAAAACAACAATATATGTGTATATTTCTATTTTTGTGGGCTATTGCTCTTTTAGTTTAAATGGAAGAAATAAAGCAAATTCAAACACCCCAATAAAATTTAAATAAGCGTAACTTTCATTCATCATATGCGTTTGTCTGAAACCTGCTGTAGCTTTTTTTTTTTTTTACTGAACTTGAGTTGCATCATGTACTGTAATGTCAACACTTTACGTTGTGCGTCACAAAAGAGCTCCAGAACTTTACCAACATCTTTACGAACTTCTGTGCTCCAATTTTAAAGTTGTGAATTCAAAACTGGATCATTAGTAAACTGTAGATTGAACTGAAATGAGGAGTAAAACATTTCCCAGCAACTGTACCACTTGAACTCTGTAACACTAGAAATGCCATTATAATACTTCTGCTACACCTGTTCAATGTGACTCTTAACAGAATGTCTTGCTAATATGCATCCTAACTTCCTAAAAATGTAAAGTTACATTTCTGATGTGAACACAACAGCTGGACCCTGGTTTGAAATGAAGATGGGGAGCAGTGAGCCACTGATTGGTGACATATATATATGTTAACCCTTTAAACTCTGAAAGCAAAGCCTCATTTATCAAGAAATTAAATCCTGTCAATAATCCACGATTTACAAATCTTATAATGAAAGAAGTAATATACTCAAGAATTAAACTAGGGAGGATCTGGTCTGCAGATTGCTGCTTCTTGTCTTATGACTTGTCAGATTCTTGAAATAACATGTTGAAAGGAAATGTTGCTAATGGAGCAGCTTCAAACTTCTTTTGTCTTTTTAGGAGATTTTATCTTTCAAAAGCAATCCAAGTTATAAAATCTGCAGGTTCTCTTTACTCTGCATTTTTTTTTATGTTTACAAGGTTCTAGCTTCTGAGGGTGATGAGCTACCATAATGGGACTATGCTCAATAAATCACCTCATCAATCAAACAAGTCCTGTTCGTTTACATTGTTCCTACACTGAGGTAGTGGAACGTCTGTGCATGGATGCCGTCTAAAAAACAATGGTGTTTTTGGAGCTTGAGTATAAAGGGTTAACAGATTTCTATTTTTGTGAGACCCTGGGGCTATAAGCTGATATTGTTATAGATTTAAGAAAAAGGACAAAATAAATTAAAGGTGTAGTTCCTACATTTTATGTATAGTATTTTTCTGTTATCTTGAGCTAATTTAAGATCATTTTAAAGATTCTTGCAGTGCAGTGACCAAGTAAACAAAGAGAGGTTTCTTCAAGCTAGCCAACCCCCCCGCATGCACAGCAACCATGAATTAGGAAAAGGTTTTCCAAGAGCAATGGAATCCCTCCAAAATTACTCCTAACAATAGTTTTTCACAACAGCTATAAATACAAGGACTAATCTTTTTCCCCTAAATAAATTCACATTGGTTGTTATGGGCTACATCTGAGCTCAACAAGGGTATTGTATGATGAGTCTTACTATATATTTGTATGCTTCTGCACAACCAAGTTAATAACTATCTATCTTAGAACATATAACCAATGTCAGCAGACAAATTCTGGTCATAAATGTTTTATTTTTTAGGTTACCTTTGTCATTTTTGTTGCAGCAGCTCACTGCTTTCCTTTAAGGACCTGAGATGCAGGCAACATATGGAACCATCCTTGAAGTTGCCTCTGATTGGGAACTTAAAGGGAAAGAAAGGTTTACTTGAGTGTATTGCTTTCTTCTAGAGTATATAATTGTTAGTGATTTGATCTGTGCATGATTATTGTTCTAAGTAAATATTCTCTTAGGAATTCAGACTCAAAAGTTGTGCCTCCTACTTTTGCATTTACAATTGCTGTTGTACCACGAATTTGCAAAAGATATTCCAAATATTTTTTTATACAGCATATCTAAAACTCTCTTGGTCTTAAGCAGATAACCTTAGCAGGGAGTCAGTTATACATTCCTTTATAAACAGGACAAAGCAGCCTCTGTCATTATGGTGGACATGAGAAATAAACACCAGATTACTTTTTTGAAACTTTTATTTACAAGAGGTGAGAAGATGTACAGTTTCTTACATGGGTTACTAGTGCAAAGTTATACTGTCACTCGAGGGAACGTGCAGTAGAAAAGGGGGTATCCACCGAGTAGAAATGACAGGGTCTCATCATTCGCACCATACCACTGCATCAAACTAGTATCTGTATAAAGTGTAAACGTCAGGCAGTTGACTGGGCCGCCTTGTTTTTGTCTGGTGGATAAAACAAACGGCACTTGTTGAAACTGAGAAGCAAAAGTCATCAACCAAAGCATGCAGCGATGAGTCTCATGGACGCAACAAAGATTGAAAATACACACACACACACACAGAGCCCACAGAAGTGCTTGCCCCACTCAACATCTGTGAAGTAAATTAATTGTCATAATTCCATTCTTATGAATCTTGTATTTGTGGGAATTTCCAGCATGGCTCAACTCAACTTTTTCCTGTAACAAAGCTTTTTGCTAACTAAAAATGCATTTAACTTTGGAATTGCCCCCAAAGAAATCTTCTTAGAAAATGTAGTAATGGATTCTGTAATTCTATAATCCTTTGAGCAACTGAGGAACTGCAAGTTTTTCTGTCACCTCATTTGACAAATGTGCTGTCTGTACATATTAAAAAAAAAAAAAAAAAACTTTAAATCCCAATTAAAAAAAAAGAAAAGCACAACACCAGCAGGATGACAATTTCAACATGACCCTGATCTCTACTTCAAGAACAGCCCTTTACTGCAGAGGCCACTTAGAACAGAACAAGTCAAAGCGTTATAAAATAAAGAGCTCCTGCAGAAACAGGAGGAAAACAGTCAAAACAAAATATCCAATATGTGGATAAGTAATAGAAACTTTTGTCGCAAGTAACCCAGGTACAGGCGTGGTACATTTACGTCAATAGAGGTGTGATCTTGACCTGCAGGAATATTCGGTGATGGGGGAAGAATGCGATGACTGTATAACAGCACTCTACCTTGCAACAATTACAGAACTGATGATACTAGGAGGAGGAGGGTGATGATTTCAGATGTGATCTTGATTTTCTTTTTTTGTCTTGAGGCTGGATACTGTTCATACGGTTTGCTGGCTTTGGGTCAACAATCACGCCAGCTCTGTTCCACTATTGCAGACACCCGTTTCTCATACTCCCGCTTGTTCTCTTGGTAGAGCTGGGCTGCTTGGCTGTTTGCTGGGCTGTTAGGGTTTGGCTCATCCAGTAAAGACTGGAGGAGAACATTTAAAATAGATCATTTAAAAAATATACATGTACAGTAATGCCTAAAAACACCTGAACACTGTACGTTCACATCTAAAGAAACAATAGCTGTTTCTGCAGGACCCAAGGTACATAAATGACCCTCAGACCAAAATCTGAACTGCAACAGCTGTGCAATATAATTATGTCATATGAAGGCTGTACAGAAAATACACATATCACAATCAGCACTTTTTTTTTTTTTTAACAACTGATCTTTACAAAAGCAAACCATGACAGCTGCAAAACCATGTTACTATTGTCTTTCATAGGAAATAACACATAGAAATGGTAACTCAACTTGCCTGTATAGAAGTTAAGATTGACGAAACATCATAGGTTGGACTCCAGCGGTTTTGCAGAATATCCAAACATATACTACCATCTGCATAGACTGACAGAAGAACATACAACATGCATTTAAATTAATAATTCAATCATAACACTTGTGTATTTCAAGTTAATAGATCTAGCAAAAATAAATTAAATACACAATTATAATAATAAAATGCTACAAACCTTATGAAGTTTACTTGAGAATATAGTGTCCTTGAAATATGCAAGTACAAATCAGATTTTGGGCTTTATGTTTCTAAACATACAGTACAATTACAGATTATAATCAATAATAATCTTAATATTAGAGGGAGTTTTACTATTTATAGCATATTCACATCAGTTTAGACAGTGTTAATACAACAATGAAACCACAAAGAGAAAATGTGGCCTGTGTACTTTATATAAAATAGTAATAATTCAATGTTTAAAATTTACATTTTTGTTTTAAAATAGTATTTTAGCTGTACAGCAACTTAATTTGGTATAATCTCAAAGTCTTGCCAAGACACTTGTAATTTGTTAACTGACACATTGTGGTTCAAGTCCAAAATACTGTAATTCAACTTACCATTTGGATGAAACATTTTTGAAACAAAGCGAACTGTAGGTGGCTTATTTGGATATTCTTCTGTGAATTCTATTGTGAGTTTAAAGGTGCCTAGAAATCAAATGAAATTTGCTATCAGTTTTTGTCTGTTGCTGATACAGTTTTAGGGAGAAAAGTAAAAATAAGCTCATTAATGTCCAAGGTGTGAAAGACTTAACCTATACTACAATATAAATCAAAGACCAAGTTTGATGTCTGAGTATGACAATGACAAGATTTGTCGAGGGTCACCTCTGTACACAAGGTGAACTGCATGATTGACTCCTATCTACCTTTACTGTATTATTCAACTTTAGCGGCACTACTATAGCAGTAACATTATGAATTATAATAATTATACAAAAGGTATTTAATGTAAGGTTATTAAAGGCCTTGTCGGTAGCAACCCAAAGTAAGCATTCTAAGAATCAGCTCATGGCAGGCTTCCACATTCTACCAGCCGGACAGTGGTAATAAAATGAGCTAGTCAATCAATTTAATGATGTAAATCAGCAGAACTGTCTGCATATTTGATATTAACAAGACCCATCATTTTGGCAAGCAGAGTAAACGCCTTCAACAAAGCTGAATGACAGTGCAACCAATCTTGAAATGTTTAATATGGTGCAATTTTCATTAGCCATATAGATAGCAGGGAGACTGAGGCATTCAAACAATCCATATTTAGTATATTTGAAATGATTTGCCAATCAAGTTACATCCTAGTTTTATGGGGGGTGATTTGAACCTTCAAGTGAGTTTTTCCTTGTGAGTGAGGGCTTCTGCTTGCCCTATGCTTTCCAAGTCTACTGCTTTCAGTGGGGTTATAAATCCAATAGGGATTGCTTCTCTACCTGCTGTGATCCGTGACATCACCCAACCAGCTGCTGCAGTTAAGCTAAAGGGGTAAGAAGCCAGCTCCCCCGAAAAAAAAAAACTCGCACACGCAGCCTGCGCCGTCCTACTGGTCTCTTCAGTTCTTTATAGAACACATCGAGCAACAAGTTCCTGTTCCGCACAAACAATACACGCTTTAAAAACCTTCTGAATATTGTATACCTTAACTACAGAGACACAGCCAGGACTCAGCCCTACAACCCCCTTTGCAACTCTCTGTATCCATTGTTCCCCTTCTACACTTAAACAATGTCTGATCTGCTGTCTTCATGACTGAAAACCTGTATTTTAAGATAAAGATGGATCATCCCATGTCATAAAATTGGCTACTGCTCATCAATAGGAAGTAGGGGCAAGAAAGAAACAATTATTGTTCCTTAAAAAATTTAAACAAACATGGGAAAACAAAAAGGAGGTAAGTAAGTACTAAAACATGTTTAGTGGCAAAACCAAAAAGTTCACAGCATCTTAGCAAGTGAGTGTGGTTATTTTAGTTGTTGTTCAAAATATAGATTCTTCAGTCTTCTCACAGAAAGGTTTGTGATGACAGGATTATTCACAGACTACAAGCTACCTGGCCCTAGACTCGAGAGTTATTAAATAAGCAGATTTAAAAAAAGCCAAGAATTTGCTACATTAAAAAGCAGCACTAGTTTAAAGTCTCAACCGTCACCGATTTCATCTGAATAAAACAATGTAACAGATTATGGGGTCAGCCGTTTTCAATAAGATCAGTAACATCTCATTTTATATTAAATCAAAATGGCTTCTCCCAGTCTTAACACAGTAATGAAAGACAGTATAGCAAACAGTATAGCAAATTCAGATTAAACAATTAGACAGATTCTAGACTGCTACTATAGAAGACAAATCGCACATCTTACCTTCGTAGACAATGGAATATGACCTTGTATGCCACAGGAAATATGTAACATTAATAATATAACAAATGTAGTGAATATCTGTTGCATCTCAGTATGTAGGGTATTGTAGTGTAATGATTACGTTAAGATGGATCCTGTTACCATATTCATATTTGTAATAAACATTTACAGTACCCAGTTGTCTGTATAAGAGAACAATTTTCAACTTACCATCTTCAAAGGGTGTTCCTTCTGGGCTACAAAAAGGAAGAAGGAAACAAAAAACATTTGTATCCCTTCTGTGCTTTTTGTCTGAAACGTTATGCATTAAGCCTTTCTTTTTTTAAATTAAATTAGCCTACTTACACAAACACATACTCCTCCCCTGAAAATACACCATAAGTGTTTTTATTGCCACTAGTCTTCTTGCAAATATCTCATGGGGTTTAAAATCAAAGCCCTTGTGTTTAAATTACACCAATTATGTTTAACTACTTAAAAAAAACAATAGCTTGTTTTTCTTATCTTACTTGTAGCACTGGGTTAAATACATTGTGATTGCTGCCCTTATTCCTTAAGACTTATTGTGTTGTTCAAATTAATCGCTTTCAGAAGATCTTTCTGTGGCCTCGATACCAGTCCAGTCAAATCTCTCTTCATTCACTTACCCACAAACGGTATTATATA
This sequence comes from Amia ocellicauda, assembly GCF_036373705.1. Lineage (NCBI taxonomy): Eukaryota > Metazoa > Chordata > Actinopteri > Amiiformes > Amiidae > Amia > Amia ocellicauda. Next base: position 14,288,553 of record NC_089859.1, read on the forward strand.
TTTAATTGCAAACAAAATAGAAGGCCAAGTCTGGCGTGAATATGGGCATTTAGGGGAAATCCTTCGACATGATAACAAGCCAAAGGCAGCAGGAGTTCAACCTTATCAACCAGTGTTGATGTCAGAATGCACTGTATTGAAACAAGGGCTCATTCAACACAATAGACTTGATCTTAAAAAAAGGAAACGGCTCTTAAATCAAGAATGAATATGCCATAGTAAGAACAAGAACTCTTTAAAATCTGCTACCACTCAAAACAGTAGAGAGTTACGACATTTAATTGTGTACAAACTCTGGATTTATGTATAATCTAAATTAGTCACCTGATGAACACTCTAAATCCAATGACTTTTGCCATATAACCTGTACACCTGCATTATAACCTGGACATCTTATGCAGGAGGATTCCTTTTTGTATCCTTGACAAAAAGTTTACATTTCCCAGCGTGTTCCAACTTCTTAATGTTGTCATTGTGTTTTCCATTACATGTAAGCTTCTATATCCTGCCACCTCTTCTAAAGGGACTTATTCAAATTGAATTAGTGGAATCAATTCATTTGGCACACTGAAACGCGTAAGGGCGGCTGAACAGGCCACTCGGTGCCAATAGCCCGGTCTGTTGGGTGAGATCCTGGTGGTACTCTAAAACCAAATAACAGCGAAGAGGAACAACATTGACACATCTGCTATCTTATCAAAGTGTATTTCATTTTCACCAAGAATGCCACTCCAAGTCGTTTGTTTCTTAGGTAATACTACATGCATGACTCAAGTCCCACCTAACCAGTACAATACGGTGTTTTTTTCCATATATTAAATTATCCCCCCTCCCTCTGCACATATTAGCAGTGAATCATGTTCAGAAACAAATGATAATATTGCGTAGTGTCAAAACTGATGCAGCTCAACAATGGACGTGTCTGTACACACTGTTCCCATGTCAAACTGCACTGATTTCGGGTCACACAGTGAGGATGGTGGACATTTGGTAAAGTCCTAAGAGCAGCTGAATTATAGGGGACAGTTTCGTGACTTATGTATTAGCATTAAGGACAAGGTGGGAAGTCACGTGTTTGTTTGTTTTTTGCTCCATACGTGTAACACACACATCCGGTTATTTTACAGTTTAAGATCATGTGCTAGCTTTACATTATATAATTGTGATTCAAGTCCTATAGTAGCTTTATATATAAAATATATTTTTGTTACTGACAGCTATAGGTTTATTGCTTCCGGGACCTCAACAAATGTCATAACAATTAGGATTGATTGTACGTTTCTAGACAATAAACTAACCGAGCACACCGGTTTTATATAAATTGTCATTAAGTTTACTCATGGGTGGGAAATGCATTTAATGCTGTGAAGTTGTACATATACTCACCCAAATATAACTGCATTCCAGACCATGATATTGTTTTCTGAAGGGGCTCCGCTAACTCCGGCCGGGGGGTCTTCCTGTAGCCTACAAATAAACAAAAATAAAATTGTTGCCTTGTTGAAATACTGACATCAAAACTCTTCCCTATTCCGAAAGGACGGTTACGCAAGTTTCTCACGCAACACTCACAGGCTTCGGCACGCCGGGCGCTACGTGATTTGCGTAGTCTCCCGTCACAGTATGTACAGCTCTTACAAAGTCGCCATGTTAGCTCTAGCGATACCAAACGCCCGAGAAGATATCTGTGCTCTCTTACCGTTTAAAGTCTCTCATTAAACGCCTTCTAGCTGGGGTCGACATCTTGTGGGGAAAAAGTTAAAAGTGAAACATAAGGTTATTGTTCTCTTGTGTAAAAAAAACTACAGCGTCGATTAGTGACTTCCTCCGTCCGTCGCCCCCCGAACCAAAGACGTATTTTCTCTGCTGTTTCCCAAGCCGGGATCGCCGAGGACTCAGGACTCTACCACCTGCGCCGACTGTAGGGGAGCACGGTTATCCCGATTGCTAAATTAGTGACGTGAAATTGAAAATAAGGATACCACGGATACATCACAGTCAATTGAGGAAAAATAGTTTAAAGTCACAATCGCAACTGTCGTTTGTTCTTGTATTTGTTAATAAAACGCGTCGTTTTGATAAAAGGCATTTTAATGAATACCCTGCTGGTTGAACACCCCTATTGTATAGCATGTGAACCCCCCCACCGCCGTGCTCTCTGAAGTTGCGTCAAATGTTTACCTGCTCTGTGCAATTTGGGCGTTGACAGGGTAAGCTTTTCTAATAAAATTATACATTTAACATACCCTGAATTTAAGGTAGTGGAAAATAAAATGTATATTTATACGTTATCAAGGGGTTTACTTCCACTGTTTTTAACATACCACACTAGATTGCATGTATAATCTATTTTGTTTATTATTTTTTATTTATTAATAATACAATTATACAATTCGAATCCTCTCGGTAAAAGTGAGCTGCTGTAATGGCAACGTTAAATAGTAAACTATTTCAATACAAAGAGCAACAATAAAACCTCATAATGAATCAGTTGGGGTTTTTTGGGGCACATGAGGGGTTACTGTCGGACAGAAAATTTCAGCATAATCACGCAAGAGCAAACTGCAGATATATTACAACTACCTTCCACAGTGAGCAAACAAGGCAGAGGATGACCTGGTTTTTGGCTCTGACTGTGTGCCAATACTATCATTAGACCCTCAACATTATTCCTGTTTGCTGACTCTGCACTTGCATAGCAGTGACCTACAAACCCGACAATTCCCGGTTTTTGAATTTTCGGTTTACCTACCGTGTCTCCATCTATATTTTACAAGGATTATATTAAACAGTCACAGAGTATATATAGTACTCCTCACAACAGAAACACTGTCGCAGGATCTGTAATTTTTAACTTTTTTATTGTCACCTTAAACATTACTCAATTTTCCAAACTTGGAAACCTGTAAAATAATGCTGACAATAATTGCTTTATGAAGTTTGTTTTATTAAAATGAAAAACAATCACAGTCAAAATGGAATACAATTAAAGCTCCATCAGAAGAACAAAGTAACCATTCAAGCTGTGATAGGAAATAAAACATTGTCTCTTAAAAAGATGATTAACATTAATAACAAATGCTTCACAGTACAAATGAGTAAGACATTCACATCTGGAAAGGGGGAAAATATACAGGTTTTAATGCTCTGGAGTGCGTGCCAAGCATGCCATGAATTAAAAGGCTTGAGATGCAATTATTATTGCAGATATTTTTGCTTTTGCCACAGTTTCCCCCACCTTTTCAGCTGTATTGTTTTCCTAGACCATACTGCTAGATACCAAACTGGGACCTGCCGTTAGGAAAGGATTATGCTGACCTGTACAACTGGCTGGTAATATCAGAGAAATACCAGAGGTGGTACATAAAATATAAAATATTTTCCAATTTTCTAATATCAGCCAGGATAGTTTTAGTCATTAGAAAACATTTAAAAGAACAATGCCAGACAGGAAGGCAGATTCGTTCATACTTTACAGATATTCAACTATATCTGCACCCCCTAACAAAACCTGGAATATAAACACTTTAGAACTCTTTTAAGATTACGAAATGCTACTGAAACCAATATACAAACAAACAAAACATTCAGCATGTCCTGTGATGCTTTCATGCACAACATTTACCACACCCAATATTTACTAAGCTGAGCTATATACATTTAAAATGTCAATGAATTCCCCCAAAACACTGATAATTCTTATTTTCCTATATTCTATATTGTGCAATATTGCATTTATAAGTACAATAATAAATAGATGGCTTTAAGTATATATTATATATATTAAAAGGAAATATTGACAAGTGAACTTAACATTAACAGCTAATTTATATTCATCAAAATATGTACTATATTGTTGCATCTTTGGAAGACATTTCATGTTGGAAGAATGGATGACTGACAACAGGAAGTATTGAAAGCAGTAATCATGCCTAAAAACATTATATTGGCAACAAACTTTAAAAAGAAATTGATTTACATTTGATTGGTCCACAACTGGTAAATTACCTCAAGAATCTCCCAGCTGTAGTCAATGATTGTAATAATACATTTTAAAAACATCCACTGTCAAAGTGCAGCTGAAATACGAAAAAAGTAACAGGTTTGCAACATGTACTGTAGTCCATCATAATTACAAATATAATTAACAAATTGTGCAAGATACAATATCCAGAATTCTAGTTGGTTCCTTCTCCAGAGTTTGAAAACATCCTAATTACCTGGTATATAAGCAGTTCACATAAAATATAATACAATTCCATGACTTGTTAAATGGTTTTCAAACTCCACATTGATATTCACATTGATTCAATTTACATCGGATTGTTCAGCCAGAGTAATTCCTTCACATTCAGCGATAAATCACCAGGCATGAGAGTCCTCAACAGAAATGATAGCAGCATCTAAAGATAGCAATTAAAAAGCAGATAACATAAATCATACGTTATTTAAACTTTCATGTAATCATGTGCAAGATTAATATTCCCATTCATGAATTCAAAATCAATTATTTTGTTATCTTAGACTAGCAAAACATAGGCCTGCTCTTCAAGTGACTGTGACCTATAGTGTGGATGGAAACATGGTATAGATTAAAAAATTTGATTTCCTTAAACAATAATAATTTTACGTTTCATTTGAATGCTTGCTTCTGCCACAGGTTACAGGGTTACTTCCTATGATGCTTTCAGTACTGTGCACGTTTAGATTGTTTATGAATGGAAACGCCTGCCATTTCAGAGGCAGTTTACTCACATAAACCAGTTTCTCATTCTCTTCATATTCCTGGAAGATCTTAAATAGGTCGTCAACTTTACTTTTATTTAAAACACAGTTCAGATCTGAAATGAGAATGTGCAAGACATAATATATTTGCACTTTGTAAATATTTTTGAATGAATATGCTTTGCAACTTCAGGAACAAAAAATAAAACAAATCCCTAATGTTGCACACCTGGACTGTACAAAGAACTGGATATGGGTTTAGCTTATTTGGAAGACAATAATGCATGCTCAATATTCCAGTACTACAATACAGCCATTATGCTGAATTCAATGGGAACACTGAATTAATAAAATTGTTAAACTGTAGTGTTCCCTGTGTGTCTGCATATTACTTAAACCTATGGTTAGTCAGTATGTAAAATTATGTTTCTCTATCAAGCTGTTCAAAATTAATTAACCTATTTATTGAAAAAATACAATATAAAATATCCACTGTAGCATGCTCACATGACACTTTCAAATGCAATAGCTCCTGTGCTCTGCGTTTGGTCTCTTCTTTCTCTTTTGTCGTCCTGTCCACACCGGAGCCTGCTGGCCTCCCTCCAGGCCACTGTTTCTCTCTCAGCATGTCAACATAGGAAGCCAGCTTCTCTTCAGTGGGGTTGAGTCTCCTGAAGATTTTGTTTAACCACCTGGAAAATGTTGAATGTAAAAAACGCAGTGAGGTTCACGCGTCAACAAGGTCAGAATATTCAGGCTGATTTTTGGCATTGGATTGCCACACCATTTCTTGAGGAAAAGGGGCAAAACAAGATAAGTAGGTGTCTTCATCAACAGGAAGTTGTTCTCCTACATGATTGTTACCACTCGAATTGTGGCATCTCTGTCATCAAGTGGTTTTGTTTGCTTGACATTACCATGTTTTGGAGTCTATGCCAGTCTAAATAATTGTGCATCCCCTCACAGGCCTCTTTAAACGTTGGAAGAAAATAACATAGTATTAACATGTCTGGTTTCCTCACTACCTCATGTTTTAAACTATGCAAAGTAAAACACATTGCTACTCACCCTTCCAACATAGGTAATTTAAAAGCCGTCTGTACCATGTTGAGAAGAACTGAATTACCTGAAAAAAATATCAGCGAGTTACATAAGGTGTTAAATAACAGGTTTTTACTCACTTTCAATAACAGTAGACGACAGATGTGGTTCATGAAGATATTGGGTATTGTTACATAGTGTATTAAATGCAGGAAAATGTCACATTTCCATGCCCTGTGGCAGTAGAATGACAGAAAGGAGGCTCTCAGTTTCAATCACATCATGCTTTTAAAACCATGAGGCAAAGCTCCAAACCAATCAGGATCAGATTAAGGCACCTGAAATACTTTTAACAGCTTTCGGTCTTTCAACAAACTTTCCAGTCCCCACCATCCACCCTGATAAGCACATCAAGTCAGAATGTATTTCAGTGGTTCTCAATCCTGGTCCTGGCGTACCACCTCCAATTACTTAATTGATCTAATGTCCTAAATCCTTTATTTTTAACAGTTGGGGTTTGAAGTTAAGTATAAAATTGTATAAGGACATTATCATCTTATTAAGGAACCAACTTTTAATCCGTTACACAATTTAAAGAGTCAAATGTAATTAAATTACTTCAATTAAGGGTTCAATTAAGTAATTGAGAGCTCAGTTTTAACAAAAAACAGCAGGGTATGTGGTACTCCAGGACCAGGACTGAGAACCACCGATTTATTCAGTTCTCTCAATAGGACTCGGGCCTAAATGGTTGATACACAGTTGTGCAGTACATACCAGCCATCTCTTTGAGCAGATCAAAAACTGACTTGGTGACATCCTGCTTGTTTGGCTGGTTGGGCTCTTTCTTCCGCTGCTTCTCATCCTTTTTCTCTACCTTGTCTTTCTTGGCCTGGCCCTGCACCGGTGCACCAGGAATGCCCAGAGACCCTTCTGGAACTGGGATTTCTTTCTTAATCTTCCTACTCCTGAATGGAAAGCAGTAGCCTTCTGTGGAGTCAGCCCCAAGGGGTTGACTGATGGAAAGTTGGCCTGAAGCAACATCTCCATTTCCCGGGTCACCCTCACTGTCGGTGGAGCCCGTCCCCTCAATCGAAAGGGCTCTGCATTCTATAATATCGTCCGATACTGCCATTGCAGAGATGTCTTCTGAACTGACTCTGTTTGACAAATCCGTCCTGCTGCCCGAGTCACTGTCTCCGCTCCTGGTGCCCTCAGCGGACTCTATGGAAAGCTCACCGTGGGAACTTGAGTGGTTTGAGGTGGGAGCATTTACAGACCCTCCAGGTTCTGTTTCCCGGTGTCTGTTTCCCTGTGCCTCTCTGTGGCTGCCTTTCTGTGTGTCCAGGCATTCTGGTCCATCAGGCACTTTAACTCTGCATGCCTCTTTTGTGCTGTCCTGCAGGTGAAGTACAAGTCAGTTAACCTCAACAAGCTCACATGCCTATGCAAATCATGGCATGGCTGTCTGGTTCAGATTCATTGACTTAGTGGGAGGAGGCACAGCGAACGAGAGCTGGGGAGTGCTAGAGCAAAAGGCGCTTGCGTTTATAAAAAGCTTTTATTACAAAAAACAACATTTTTTTCATGCATTTGTTTGGCCATGTAGCACTGATTTTTGGTCAGTTGACCACCTTTGTTGAAGTATTTGTTTTAAATCTTTCAGAAACATGATTTGTTTATTATAAAATAAACTAAATTAGGGGAAATCAGAAATACTTAATTCATCCATCCTGAAAATCCCAAACATCATTGTGATTCATCATCCCAAACAAAACTGGATGACACAGTTTTTGACATTTACATATTTATCTACACAGGTGTTTAGGAAATAATAGTGCAGTGCTTTCAAAATATTTGTTATCTTTTGGATAATTACTATGTGTGAGCACTGTACTGTAGATGGGTCAGCCCTTTTGCTGGAGTGTTTTACCAGCAGAGGGCAGCACAGAGCTGACTGGACTATTAAAGTGACCTTAGTGGTTTATACCTCTTCTTCCTGCATTGGAGTGAGGAGCGTGGCCAGGCTGCAGAGCAGACCCCAGACTCCTTCTGAAGACTCGTCCACGTCGAGCAGCTTCTCCAGGGGGCACAGGAACTGGAACACCTCTGGACTCAGCCCCTCAGAGCCATCTGACAGCACTTCCTGATGAAGCAGGGGAGACTAGTGAGACTAGTGAGACTAGTGCAATCAGAAATATCTGTGCTCTTCTTCATCTGAAGTTGTGTACATCAGATGATCCCCTACCCTTAGAAAAGCTTCCAGTTCTACTTTAGTTCTCTCTCTGAGCTCTTCATCCAGTGATTGGCCTTTGCTTTCCAGAATGCCTGCTACGGACGGTAGATCTGAAGTCTGGAAAAAGAAAATAGAAGTGACAAAGCAGCTCAGCACATTAGAGATATTGAGACAGCTGTTATTTCATGCTGTTCTCAGTTTCTCAACACTCCAAATCTGGAAGGACCAAAATGAAAACAAGAGCAACAGAGGAAACAATTGAGCATTACATACCCATAATAAATGCAACATGGTCTGGTAGGCTATAGCACTTTTAGGGTGCGGTTGGGGTGAGAACAGTCTTACAGGTATCTCAGATCAGTACTTTTACGAAGACCATGATTACTCAAATGTCCCTTCAAACGGGATGTCTGGGTGACTAAGACTATTGCACCTATCCAGGGGCTGTCTGAAAACTCTGTAGAGTGGTACAGTTTGCTCTGTTGATCGACTGACCTTCTGTAAACAGCTGTACAGGGCCTGGAAATCTGCCAACGTCTTCCTCACTTCCCAGTGGAGGGACTCTGGGTCGTCTCTCTCCTCCACGCGCATTGTGAAACACAGCTCTTGCTCCTCCTCCGCTGCCTGCACTCAACACAATGATCATTTCCACTCATTTGTTTAAAGCCTCGGAGATTCAGTTTCCATTCTAGTCTGTGTTTTTGCACAACAAACAGCACATATTTCTATCATGCATGTTCAAAAACCCTACCTGTCTCATTAAGATAGAGGACAGTGGCCTTACATGTGTAACTGTGACCTTCCAATGCCCCACACGCCACATCTCGTAAGACAGCTTGAACTCCATGTCCTCCTGAAGGCTGTCAAAGTCACTCTCCAGTTCTGTCCCTTCCTAAACATCCACACAGAAAATGACAACTTACAATTGACCAAAATTGTCTGTCTGTCATGTAAAATTGATCTACTGAAAAAACAAAACAGTATTTAACCATGAATATTTTGAATACCAGGGAAAAAAAGACGTTAACCTCCAATAAAGCAAACAAAAATATCTCAAATCTGTTATTTGCTGTGTATATACACTCACCTAAAGGATTATTAGGAACACCATACTAATACTGTGTTTGACCCCCTTTCGCCTTCAGAACTGCCTTAATTCTACGTGGCATTGATTCAACAAGGTGCTGAAAGCATTCTTTAGAAATGTTGGCCCATATTGATAGGATAGCATCTTGCAGTTGATGGAGATTTGTGGGATGCACATCCAGGGCACGAAGCTCCCGTTCCACCACATCCCAAAGATGCTCTATTGGGTTGAGATCTGGTGACTGTGGGGGCCAGTTTAGTACAGTGAACTCATTGTCATGTTCAAGAAACCAATTTGAAATGATTCGACCTTTGTGACATGGTGCATTATCCTGCTGGAAGTAGCCATCAGAGGATGGGTACATGGTGGTCATAAAGGGATGGACATGGTCAGAAACAATGCTCGGGTAGGCCGTGGCATTTAAACGATGCCCAATTGGCACTAAGGGGCCTAAAGTGTGCCAAGAAAACATCCCCCACACCATTACACCACCACCACCAGCCTGCACAGTGGTAACAAGGCATGATGGATCCATGTTCTCATTCTGTTTACGCCAAATTCTGACTCTACCATCTGAATGTCTCAACAGAAATCGAGACTCATCAGACCAGGCAACATTTTTCCAGTCTTCAACTGTCCAATTTTGGTGAGCTTGTGCAAATTGTAGCCTCTTTTTCCTATTTGTAGTGGAGATGAGTGGTACCCGGTGGGGTCTTCTGCTGTTGTAGCCCATCCGCCTCAAGGTTGTACGTGTTGTGGCTTCACAAATGCTTTGCTGCATACCTCGGTTGTAACGAGTGGTTATTTCAGTCAAAGTTGCTCTTCTATCAGCTTGAATCAGTCGGCCCATTCTCCTCTGACCTCTAGCATCAACAAGGCATTTTCGCCCACAGGACTGCCGCATACTGGATGTTTTTCCCTTTTCACACCATTCTTTGTAAACCCTAGAAATGGTTGTGCGTGAAAATCCCAGTAACTGAGCAGATTGTGAAATACTCAGACCGGCCCGTCTGGCACCAACAACCATGCCACGCTCAAAATTGCTTAAATCACCTTTCTTTCCCATTCAGACATTCAGTTTGGAGTTCAGGAGATTGTCTTGACCAGGACCACACCCCTAAATGCATTGAAGCAACTGCCATGTGATTGGTTGGTTAGATAATTGCATTAATGAGAAATTGAACAGGTGTTCCTAATAATCCTTTAGGTGAGTGTATATATATATACAGCTCCGGAAAAAATATTTTTTTCCGGAGCTGTGTATACATGTTATTGTACTTATCTGTGTAATTATAATATATAAAAGTGTCTGTTTCACTGTGGTCTAATAAATATTTGAATCTATTCCAAAAAAATGATGTGGCTCTTACACTGCAGGAGTCATTGTGACTGATGCCAGAGTCGTCCTCAATGTCCTCCGCACAGTCGTTGCCCTGGAGCTCCAATGACCGGAACTGGACACTCCCGACACAGGAGAGCCCATCCGTCTCACACACCGCCTTCTGATTCTTCTTTTTAAGTTTGTTAGGCTTAATTTTCTTTATAAGTTTAGATAAATGTTCCTTTATTTTTTTACCTATTTTAAAGAAAAAACACACGTAATTGTTATTGACGTTATAACAAAGCAGCCTTTTTATTTCTTATTTGTTTCCCCATTTAAACCCTCATAAATTCTAACTCAAAAACTGTAAAAAAAAAAAAAAAAAAAAGTTTGACCAATTGCTCTCAGCTGTCAAATGCCATAGATATGAAAAATAGATAGACTCAAATAAAAGATATCTGGGCTATAGGGCTATCTAAGCAGAGTCTTTTAAATGTTAGAAACCCTCAGGAATGGAGTGAATACATCACAAATTCTCTTACCCTTCTTTTTATCCTTGTCATCATTTATGTTGTCACCAGTCTTAGTTGGATTCTCTGTGATTCTGGAAACACACCCATCATTCCCCAAAATTAGAATGTTAAAGAAAATGATTCAAGAGAAATTTGAAAAATATGAGTGACTTCAAGAAGAAGAAAATGTGTGAAAACAGTTGTATCACATTCAGGTTCTTACATATCCTACTATGCATCGACTGTATAATACTTTCATTTTATCTTTGCTTGGATAGCATGTGCCATGCTAACAACAATATAGTTAAATATAGATGCTTCCTGCTGGTCACCCAAAGACTTCAAAAACAGTCAGATGTTAGAATTGGAAATAAGCAACATGCAGGAAATGAATAAAAGGGAAACAAAACTTATTTCTTAGACTTGTCAGTACAAACGACCTGCAAATAAGAATAGTGTTAGCTCACATGGGACAAAATGGTTTCTATGAGTGATGCCAGAAAAGGAGAAATAGTAGTGTGTCTCTGTACTGCACAGCAACTGATGGCTGCAGAAATTTCTAGATGCATGGCTGTGAAAGTGTTGTTTACAGGAGGAAGTCCTGGTCGGAAAGATGAATAAGCATTTTCACGCTTACTTTCCATCCTGCTGGTCTTCCTGTGAGGGTGAAGTCTGTTGCTCCATCTCTCCATTATCTTCTGCAGGGTTCTGGGACGCCACAGCATCAAAACATTTCACCACCAACTGGTTTAAGTTATCAGGATCTGACAAGCACTTTACCAGTGTCTCCAAAGCTGGGGGAACAACAGTAATGTTGTATAAGTCAAAATTCTTCCAAAATTAATTGGGCAAATGCCTGTGTATGCCCTCGACTACACCACTGGTAGCAGCTTCTTCTCAAAGACAGTTTCCATCAGGTGTGTGTGGCTTAAAATTTACATCTCATACATGGACAGAAGGAATTTGTACTGATGTTTTGTGGGAAAGAAACAAATTAAAGTAAGGCTTTTTTGAAGTGGGAGGTGATTTAACACATTGGGAGATATTCACCTTTCAAAGCCACAATTTCCTTCAAGGCACAATGGATGAAGTTAATCTGCTGGAGGTGGGAGGGTAGCAGGTTGCAGATCAGGGCATCTGCAAACGTCCTAAGAATAGCCAGTTCCTCCGCCCTGGAGGAGAACAACTTTCTCCTGAAACACACACACACACACACACACACAATAAGACATCAGCCTTTGGAATTGCCATTCCATAACAGATCAGACTGGATATTAGTAACTGTTGCTACTGTGCATTTTGATTTTATAGAGTTTTCCTTTAATTATTTTAAAGAACCAATAGTAGGCATGCATAATCAAATGTCATGGACAAATGTTCTCTCTCCCACATTACTGTAACTGCTGCTTTCCTTAGAAGGCATGAGAGCAGCAGGTTAGCACTCTGAATCAAGCAAAGTATGCTCAAGGTACTCTAAAACTCACCTGGTTTATAGTCAGGAACACCCTTATCTGTCAGCACAGCATTATGATTTGGGTTTCGATGGCAGCAAAATATTTTCTACCAGCTGTCTATATACTGCGCAAAAAAGTACAAGCCCCATACAATGAGTTTCATAAATCTCTAACACACAAGTAAATGCATTATATATTTGACAGGGAGACAGACTAGTTAAGCATTTCACTGTGTGTTTTAAAGACCACAAATAACTGTCATTGCAAACTTAACACAGATCTTTGCCGTTCATACAATACACCATAATCCAAGAATGTAGGTACATCTTTAATAATAAACACTGAAGAAACTTTAAATCTGAGGGGGGAAAATGGTTTATTTGAATTGAAACTAGGGCTGGGCGATGCATCACGTTTTTGCAATATACTCAATGTATTATTTTGGGCAAAATTCAAAATGCTTATATCGCGAATATCGAGTTTGCAAATGTATGTATAGCTGCAGACCCGGAAACCATGGAATGTGGGAGGAGTAACGTTTTTTAAGCAACCAATCACTTTGCAGGAAATGCTTGTCAATCTTTGTGGCCAATCACTTGCAGAAGACACTTATCAGTCTTTTTTTTTTTTTTTTTTTGGCCAATCGCCTTTCTTATTTATCAAAGTAAGGCAGGAGAAAGATTGAAGAGGAGAGAGCAAATGTATCTCCGTGGTGTGTTACAATCTAATCATTTGGCTCCTAGAGGCAGGGCTGAAGTCTTGCAAAGCTAGAAAAAAAGCCCTTCATCAATGAGAAGCAAAGAATAGCCAGGCTGAGGTTTGCAAAAGACCATATTGGACCAGCATTGGACCATAGAAGACTGGTCAGCTTTCTGATGAGTCTAGTTTTCAGCTTTGCCCAACAGACGGGGCAAAGCTAAAAACTAGGGCTGCATTCATATTTGTCTAATGGTTATACGGAGACCTCGAGAGGCCTACAAGCCACAGTGTCTTGCACCCTCTGTGAAATTTGGTGGAGGATCGGTGATGATCTGGGGGTGCTTCAGCAAGGCTGGAATCGGGCAGATTTGTATTTGTGAAGGATGCATGAATCAAGCCACGTACAAGGTTGTACTGGAAGAAAACTTGCTTCCTTCTGCTCTGACAATGTTCCCCAACTCTGAGGATTGTTTTTTCCAGTGGGACAATGTTCCATGCCACACAGCCAGCTCAATCAAGGTGTGGATGGAGGACCACCAGATCAAGACCCTGTCATGCAGAATGTTTCATTTTGTTTTTATTAAGATGGTGGTACAACAGTTTTTATTATTATAATGCACCTGTGTAGCAGATGTTAAATGTGCCATTATAAACCCAGCTGTGGTAAATCTACCTGAATCTATACCATTTTACAGCACATGCATTGCGTGATTACTATTACTTGTGTTATTGTTGTTATGTGACAGTAAATAATACTATGTATATATATATATCCCATAACACAACACAGGTAATAGTAATCACGCAACACTTGCGCTGTAATGTGTTGCATTCTGCACATATTTACCATGACAGCCTGCATGTGGTATTTGTTAGTTTTGCATATTTAATGATTAAATAAATACTTGTTTTTTTTTTAATGTCTTTGGTCTTATTTTATAGCTTGATTGGAGAAAAACAAGAAATAGAGATATATCATGTATGGCCCAAACTTCTAAAAACAGAGATTATTTTTAAGTCATATCACCCAGCCCTAATCGAAACCCTGGATTTTCCTGTAAGGCCTCCACATCGCATTCCAAAGCATCCTTAGTCAAACCAGTCCAACAAGCTCTCTTGCACACACACTCTCACACAGACACACTATACCAGCTGTAACCAACATATACAAGGCCGCACTACCGTTCTTTCTGCTTGGTGTTCTTGAGGTGCTGTGTGAGGATCTTGATGAAGCCCACGAACAGTTCGCAGGTGTCCGTGTGCTGGGCTCTGCTGATCACAGAATCCACAGCAAGGTTGAACTCCTGCAGCAAAGCCCCGTGGAGAGGCGGACCGTCCCCGGGCTCCGGGGCATTGTACCAGGGCAGGATGATCTGGGAGTATGCACACTGGAACACTACGGACACACACATGGCCATCGATCACAACCCTGCAGGACACAACAGCTTCCCCTGCTCCCCCAGGGTGACTGGACCATCACTCAGCTGTATTTACAGAGCCTGGTAGCTGATATTGAACAGGCCACCATCTCGGTCATCATGCTAGTAAAGATAGCAAGTTCATAGTGTTGTGTACTAAATTACGATAGACTCTTAGGAATTTACTTTATTTTAACTCAAGGACCCGTCTGCATGGCCTATACGCCCTTTATGACCTGCTGACCCAAGGGCTGCATTCATATTTGATGCTCATTGCCCTGTTATACAATTCAGAATCAATTTGCATTAAGGCTAACACAATAACAACCAGCAACCAATTATATTTCCCCTGCATCCTAAGAAAAGAAAACACTAAATGGTCTGTAAGTAGACATTTTTGCACCACACTAATTCTGCAGCTATGCTACATCCACGAGAGTCTTATCACCCTTGTCTTGGTTGAAACGCCAGCCCCTCCCTGTTCCCATCGCTGCCCTGAAATGTGATACTTACTTATTAGACAAAGCAGCTACAACAACCAGGTTTCCATTTTGCAAATTATGTAAACAAAACTAAGGTTTAAACCCCTTGAACTGTGTTTATAAAAGCCCTCTGGATGGAGGAGCCTCTGAGATAAAGCATAGACTAAGGTCTTTCTGTAAATACAAAACAACATCTTTTCACAGAGAATCATGCATGTAAATTGATGTATCCCCACCCACCCCCAAGAAAAGTATAACCATTAGCTTTCTTTTCATAGAAGCTAAAGTCTTGTGCTTACCCTGTTGCAGGGAGCTCTTTAACAGGGTGTATTCTGCAGGTTTGTGCAACACCAGACAGTTGACAACTGAATCAATTTCAACTTCGAAACTGGCAATTCCTTCATCTTTGGATTCCTGTAGAGACATTATAGATTGCTGAAAAAAGAAAAATCAATCATTTGGGGGATAAACTGATCCAAAGTAAAACATAAATATGTAGGCTATACATGTGTATAAGTCCATACTGAGAATACATGCTCGTTTTGACACTAAAATGTTTTTATTTATTTACCCATTTAATTTATTTATGTTTATTTTAGGTACGTTTTAAATCAGCACAATGCAAATGTCACAGGGCTCGAGTGATGACTGTTGACCAACCCCTTATTAGAAACCTGAGCAAGATGGCTGATAATGCTTCCTTCTGACCGATAAGATACATAAAATAGTAGTTAAATGAACTCAGGGGGGAACAAAATAACAGGATTATTGTATCCCCGCCGGAATGTAACTTTTAACACCCCTTCTTTATATACAATTCCTAGGAAGCCTGAGCTCATGTCCCTGTATTTTAGACTATGGGACCTTTTCACTAGAACAAATACAATGTTACCTCTTCACCCTGCGACTCTGACTGAACTTAGAATTCCGTAGAGACATTGCATCACCTCTCGAATTAATTCATGGGTTATATTTAATCAAATAGCATGCATGCATGGATACGAGTTTGATATGAGTGCCACACATCACCGCTCAACGACAGAAATTGCAGTACAGCAGCAAACGAGATACCGAAAGATTTTCTTCAACTTCCTCTGCTTACCTCGCAGGGCTTTTCTTGCTTTCCATTTCGGACTTGTTGATCCGTCTGAGTGCTCCTATCGTTTTCGTTTTTTCTCGGGGTGTCCGTGGATAAAAACCAATTGCTAGTAATAAAAAGTAATAATAGTAATAGAGAATTGGCTATATCGAAAAAGAAGCTTAAAATCACCGCCACCACTGCGCCCCAGCAGAAGTGCATCCTAACTCCGCAGCGCCGCCGCAGCAGCTCGTCTCATCTCCGCCGTCGCGTCTGCAGGTGCTGCATATCTGATGTCAGCTGAGGTGGCATTAAGGTTTCACGGTTCAAACCCTTTCTCTTTCTCTTTCTCTTTCTCGTTTCATTGATAGAAGAAGTCTGAGGATAATATATAAACTGATGGTGTTCAGGGAAGGGTAACAAAACCACATCACTGAATGAGCCTGATTGGCCAATGTTAAAACCGGAGTTTTGGGAGGTTTTTGTTTCGTCATTGCTTCTGTACAGCAAACCCGAGGCGAACAAGCAGGTTCATAGGTCAGTGTAAAATGAATAGATTATATATTTTTAAACGATGATTATATATATATATATATATATATATATATATATATATATATATATATATATATATATATAATTCATGTCAAATATTAAGATTAATGTATTTTTCTTTCAGGTATTACTGTGCAGTTTAGTACTGAAACTAGTGTCTCTCTATGGCCATTCCCGGTTACCATTCATGTTAAGTTTACTGGTTGATAGTGTTAAATGTATAGATGATGTGCATTTTGTTATATAAAACAAATACCTCATGGCTTCATTTATATTTTGAAAGAAATATAAGCAAGATATTAATTTGTATTCATTATGATTGTATTTCGACCTAGATTAATACTTGCCCTGTTTGATTTTCAGTAGAGTAAATGTGTAAATAGGTTACTATTAATAGATTCAGATTCACTATTCAGTCTCTCTGAAACATGAGGCGCCACCCACATTCAATTCAATAACACTGTAATATTGTGCTGCTTGTGAGTCGCATGTTGAAATGTAGCTTGTATACTGAAAACAAATATAAACACAATATGCAACAATTTCAAAGGTTTTTCTGAGTTACAGTTCATATAAGGAAATCAGTTACTTGAAATAAATTCATTAGGCCCTAAACTTTGGATTTCAAGTCTCAAGTTTTGAGGAAGTGTGCAATTGGTCAAGACCCTGTTGAGGGCGACGGGCTGCAGATGAGCTTCTCTGAGACGGACTCTGACAGTTTGTTTAGAAATTCTTTAGTTGTGCAAACCCACAGTTTCATCAGCTTTCCGGGTGTCTGGTCTCAGATGATCTTGCAAGTGAAGAAGCCGGATGTGGAGTCCTGGGCTGGCTTGGTTTCATGTGGTCAGTGGTTGTGAGGCTGGTTTGACGTACTGCCAAAGTCGCTAAAACTATGTTGTAGGTAGCTTATATTAGAGAAATGAACATTCAACTCTCTGGCAGCAGCTCTGGTAGACATTCCTGCAGTCAGCAGGCCAATTGCACGCTCCTTCAAAACTTGCCACATCTGTGGCATTGTGTTGTGTGACAAAACTGCACATTTTAGAGTGTCCTTTTCTTGTCCCCAGCACAATGTGCACCTGTGTAATGATCATGCTGTTGAATCAGCTTCTTGATATGCCACACCTGTCAGGTGGATGGATTACCTTGGTAAAGATGAAATGCTCCCTAACAGGGATGTAAACTAATTTGTTCACAAGACTTGCAAGAAATAAGCTTTTTGCGTGTATGGGAACTTTCTGGGATCTTTCATTTCAGCTCATGAAACATAGGACCAATACTTTACATGTTGCATTTATATGTTTGTTCATTATACACTGAGCTTTGCAGATACTTAAAATGCATATGCACATAATTTGAAGATAACATTTTCCTATGCAGTTGACATGGATAAAGCCCCTATTTTTGGCATCCGATGTGGGTTCCTGTTTGTGTATTTAAGAACATAAGAAGTTTACAAACGAGAGGCGGCCATTCGACCCATTGTGCTTTTTTGGTGTCCATTAATAACTAAGTGATCCAAGGATACTATCCAGTCTATTTTTAAATGTTCCCAAATTTTCAGTTTCTACCACATTGCTGGGGAGTTTGTTCAGATTGAGACGACTCTCTGTGTGAAGAAGTGTCTCCTGTTTTCCGTCTTGAATGCCTTGAAGCCCAATTTCCATTTGTGTCCCCGGGTGCGTGTGTCCCTGCTGATCTGGAAAAGCTCCTCTGGTTTGATGTGGTCGAAGCCTTTCATGGTTTTGAAGACTTGAATCAAGTCCCCATGCAGTCTCCTCTGTTCCCTCAGTCTCTCAGTAGGACTTTCCCTTCAGACCTGGAATAAGTCTGGTTGCTCTCCTCTGAACTGCCTCTAGAGCAGCGATATCTTTCTTGAAATGTGGAGCCCAGAACTGCACACAGTATCCAGATGAGCTCTAACTAGTGCATTGTACAGTCTGAACATTACTGCCCTTGTTCTCAATTCTACACTTTTGACAATATACCCTAGCATTGTGTTTGCCTTTTTTATTGCTTCCCCACAGTGGTTGCATGGAGAAAGTGAGGACTCACTTGATAGACTCCTAGATCTTTCTCATGTGTTACTTCATCTAGATCTGTACCTCCCATAGTGTAATTATAGTGGACATTTTTGTTACCTGCATGTATTACCTTGCACTTGTCCACATTGCCAGGTGTCGGCCCACAACTGAATATTATCCCTTTGAGTCCCTTTGAATAGCCTGTGCTGCCGAGATTGTATCTGCTGAGCCACCTATTTTAGTATCATCTGCAAATTTGACAAGTTTTCTAACTATCCCAGAGTCCAGATCATTAATATAGATTAGAAAAGGCCCTAGTACTGATCCCTGTGGAACTCCACTAACAACCTCACTCCAGTTAGAAGCAACTCCTCTAATCAACACCCTCTGTTTCCTCTACATCAACCAGTTCATAATCCATCTACTTACATTACCCTGAATGCCTACAGCTTCCAATTTGAGGATCAGTCTTTGGTGTGGAACCTTATCAAGAGCTTTTTGAAAATCTAAGTATATCATATCATATGCTTTCACATGATCTACAGCTGCAGTTGCATGTTCAAAGAACTCTAATAGATTAGTAAGACATGATCTGCCTCATCTAAACCCATGTTGACTATCTGCAAGAATATGGTTTTCATTAAGATGCTCCTCTATTTTCTGTCTAATCATTTTTTCCAACATTTTACAAGTGATACAGGTGAGACTGATTGGTCTGTAATTTCCTGGTTTAATTTTGTCCTTTCTTGTGGATTGGTTTGACATTTGCTGTCTTCCAGTCAGTTGGCACATCCCCTGTTCTAAGTGTCATTTGGAATATTTGAGTTAGCGGCCTATAAATAATTTCCCTCATTTCTTTAAGTACTGTTGGAAATAAACAAATCACCTGGGCCAGATGGTACGTTTTTAATTCTGCTAGTCCCTATAGTACCTCCTCCTCATTTTTCCTGACCTATTTTAGGGTTTGACTGGACTGATTGTTAACCTGTGGCATGTTCTCTGTTTTTTCTTTTGTAAAAACCTCTGTGAAATACTCATTTAGAACATTTGCCAAATCTTGTTTGTTTTCCAAGATACTTCCATTGTGGCCCTTTATCTGTTTCACTTCCTCCTTTATTGACCTCTTGCTGTTGTAGTATTGAAAAAAGCTCTTTGCATTAGTTTTAGCTCTGAGAGCTATGTTTCTTTATATTTCCCTCTTTGCTTTCCTGATCTCTTTCTTAAGATCTCTTTCCAGGTCAACATATTCTTTGTATTTTGATTCGTCCCCATCCCTTTTGTACGTGCTATACAAAATTTTCTTTCTCTTGATATTTTTTTGCATACTTTAAACCATTTGGGCCAATGTTTTTTGGTTCTCAATTTGCTATGTTTTGGTACAAATTTCTCCAGAGCCTCAAGAAGAATATTCTTAAAAAAGAACCATCAATTTTTGACTGACTCTGTATCCAGTGTGCTCCAGTCTACCTCTTCTAAGTGCTGTCTCATACCTTCAAGGTTTGCTTTTCTAAAATTGTGGACCATTTTTTTAGACTTGGTCCTTGTTTTTTGAAAGTATGCCTCAAAGCTAACCATATTGTGATCACAGTTTGCCATTGGTTCTCCAACTAGTGTCCCTCTGACTCTATCTTGGTCATTTGAAAAGATCAAGCCAATGCATGCGCTCTCTCTGGTTGGTTCCCTGACAAATTGAGTTAGAAAGCAGTCATTTACCATCTCAACCATTTCTATTTCTGCTTCTGTAGTCCCCACTGGGCTTTCCCAGTCTATGTTTGGGAAGTTGAAACCCCCCATTATAACACCCACATCCTTGCTACAAGCAGTCCTGATTACATTGTACAATGCAACATCTTTCTGAATATCTGAATTGGGTGGTCTGTAACACACGCCTACCACTAATCCTCCGGATCTTTATTCAAATGCTTAACCCACAAAGATTCTGTTTTGTTACTAGGATCTAATTTGAATGAGATTCAAAGGCAGTCCTTGGATAGGAGGACCTAATTGGAGACAATCTTGCCTTTTCATTTTTGAATTTTGCTTTGTGTCCATTTCCCTTTCAAGATTATTTAAAAAAGATTCCAACTCAATTAAAAGTGCCTTGCAGCTATACATTTGATTCTCCTACATTATGTTGATATACCTATTTTAGCCTCAAGAGGTCGCTTGGAATAATATATGCATTTTCGCCTAGCACTTCACAATTGCCCTGCTTTGGGCGGGGGGTGTTTCCAGGAGCCAATGGACCCAAAGCTTTCTCCAAGCGTGATGCTCTCCATAAAAGGTAACGCTGGTCATGAGTTCCACTACAGACTGTCACAGGGTCACCTTCACCTGGCTGACCGACCCGGTGTTTGTGCAGAGGAAGTCATACAGTTCAATTGCAGTTAGGTTGTGAAACTATATAACAAGTGACATGTTTTTGGTTACTTTTTGTTCGATTGTTTATATAAAATAATAAAAAATGTCAAGCTGCCATAACAGATGACTCCACTTGGGGGGGTTCAAATGAACTGTTTTTTCCACTAGACTGATTCATACAATTCAAAGTTTCAGTTACTTGACACACTATGTAATTCTGTTGTTATTTAAGAAAATAGTTTATTTATATTTGTTCTTCATATTGATAGTGTTTAATAGGTTCCTTAGCCTTTTTTCATACAGTAACCACCTGAAAATAATGACTGCGGCAGGAAACTGCAATATTAAAGGCACATTATACACATATAGCATACCATTCTATAATATAATTTAATGTACATTATATAATGCAAACTGTTTTTTTTTTAATGTTTCACGTTTTATATAAAGATGCAAACTAAAATATGTTACAAATATATAAGCTTCAGCTGGGTTCATGAGGCAGTTTTTTAGACTATAAGGGGATTATGGCTGAACTGTTCTAAAAAGATTACTGGACTGTGCAGGCTTATAGCAAATGTACCTGGGACTGAATGAATGAAGCAGCCAGTGTGTGTTTGGCAGGGGTGAAGCAAAAACTAATGTATCTGTATGTATGTGAATGTACCTGTTACCTGGGTGTCCTCACAATGAGAAGGAGAAAAAATGCGGGGAGGAACCAGTTGTGTGTAAATCCTGCTGACGTGGTCATGAGAGAGCAGCAGTCCAACGTCACTGCAGGGCAAAGTAGAGTGGTAGCGTTCGTGAAGCGCAGATTTCCGTAGCTCTGCGCAGCTCTGCACAATTCCGCCGATTCCATTGGTGGAGCAGCGCAGATCCGCGCAAAACTGCGGAAATCTGCGCTACAAGGACGGGAACAGCCCTTACCATAACCTGAGCCAATGAGACGAGGCCATCGAGCATATAGACTCTCTGACAGCAATCACATGTCACAGTGGATTCACTACGCCCTTGAAACGGGACGTGTGTCGCAATATCCCATGCATTCTTCCATATTGCGTAAGGCCGGGAATCAGGGAATCGTTAACTACGTTTAACTGGGACGATCCAATCTGTTCTCAGTGGGTTTTATTTGTTGTGCAATATATCATTATTTTCATTTTGTGTCCCAGTGAATTATAAAACCGCTTTCAATTAGTGCTGTTTCAGACAGGACTCGGGTTCCATCCTAATTGATACACTGCTGTACACTTATCCCAATCTCAGCCCACAGATTTAGATCGGATCTAAAACACGTCAGAAAATTGAAATGCATCAGAATGTTTATTTTATTGTTTTTCCTGTAATTAAAAGTAGCAGTAGTGAATTAAGATTGGAATGCACTGTGTAACAGTACTAAAGTCACATTTTGCTAGTGCTGTCTAGTGTGTGGTAAATGATGGTCAGAGGACCTGTAACTGGAAAGATATTAGTGAATCGGTCTGTGCGCCTTGTCACCTACGCAGAATTCACATATGACATCGACGTGTTTGGTTGTCGAAGTATTTATGTAAAATATGCATGTGTGACTGTGCATATCACTGAATTATTCACAACGCAGCAAGCTTCTAGTGCTACAGGGGACGCAAGGCAAGACCAATGCAGTATCTTCAGTGCAGGGTTACGGGTCCTGTCCTTGTTACAACAGGTCATAGTAAATCAATAGTAGATGGGTTTTCTTAGGCGCTCTTGTTAGAACTAAGCAATATAGTTATTCTATGGGAATGGGGAAATCGTGCATTACAATGGCTTGTGTTGCATGTTTTAAAATTGGTATTTCATTGAATACCAGCAGAACTAACTGTAAAAAGCAACATGTCGGGACATGGCGAGTAATATGCAAGAACAGTTCATTCGCCAAGGTGGGATGGGTACAGACCTGTTATTGTTTGTTGCAGATTCCATCCATGGGCCCTCAACTAGTGAGAAAAGCACAGGCTATCTCTTACTTAGTGTCCTGGAGGATGCATTTGAAAGCGCTCACATGAATGGCCACTCTGACAGCCCCGGCTCCACGGTGGATGACGTCATCCCGCAGGCTGCTGCAGCGCGCAGTCAGGTTACACAGCGCATGCGTCGCTGCAGCCCGCTGATAGATAATCGGCTAATGACAAATATGTACTCCTTAGCGGGATCTGGTATTTGTTATCTGGTTGGCTCCAGTCAAAACTACAGTACTCAAATGTCCCGATGTCTTAACGTGCACGCAAACCACACGAGTACGGCTTTGTGGTCACATTGATTAGTCTAGGGGTGTGCAGAGATAAGCGTGGGCTGCCTGCTTTCATTGAGTCCATTTTACAATGACTTTCTTTCTTTTGTCTATACAAATATAATACAATGTTTTATCTGTTGAAGAGAAGAATAAAAAGCATTCTTACTCGTTTGGTTGTTGATCTCCTTTTAGCGTCATTATGACTGACAGGTCAGCTCCAGTTGCAGTGACAGAGATTACACCTAGTCTCTTTCCCAAATGAAGTCATTAAAAGCAAGATGGATGTCTTTAGAAAAAGACTCTTCCAATGGTTTGTGATCCAGCAGCATTCAGTACAGAGCACCATGGACACAACCCATATCCCTTCTATATTACACCAAAACAAGTCCTGGACATGACTCTGAAACTAACAGCTGTTGCCATTGTTGGCTGCTCTTCAGATGAAAAACATCTCAGACATTTGGCACCACCACTGCAGTTGCCAGATCTATACAAATAATTGTCAGCACCTATTTAGAAAGAATATACTAGCCAAAAGTCACTCTATGAGACCATGATATATTGGAGCAGACAGTCTAAGGCAGTATTGTTGTCATTATTGAGTTGATATCCTGTTTCTTTGGTGGCATCTCTTAGATATACATGGATTTAGCTTTAAGAACAGTGTTTGTACAGCTCAGTTGCAACCAGGAACTGTGTGTATCTATTCTCTGATTGGGTTCATCTGTGTCCAGAGGGGAGGGACACGGCCACAGGAATACAACAGCAGATCAGATGGCACATAATTGGTATTGACTTCTTTCACACTGCTGACACTGCAGTTTAAATAGGTGTGTCCTAATCATTAGGATGTATGTATGGTTTACCTTTGTTTTGAATAGGAACATAAATGTTATCATGTACTATATATAAAAAAGCTTAACCTTTAATATTATTATTTTTGTGTCTGTCAATTTGCTGCAGCAATCTGCAAACTATTTTATTCCACTATAGTAAATCCATATCTAGATTAAAAATGAACTGCACCAATTTGCCAGCTGAGGTCTCAAACAGGTCAATAGCATATTAACATCAAACTAAGTTGGCACTGGTAAAATGACATGCAATTCTCATTTTGCATCTAGTGGACTGATTTCTAGGACAGGCTGTCAATATATAAAAATGTCAGCTGCAACACCTCCAGATACACCAAGGTTAAACAGTCACTGTAATACAGCATCACACCACACTTGGGTGGGTGGGGAGGGCCTGATAAAAGAGGCTATATTTAGAGACTTCCACTATAATCCAGTTCAGTGTTAATAATCCAACATGGATTTATTTTCCACAGGGATCTCCAGAGCATGATGTTAACAGCAGGAGGACTCCAAGCAGTTCAGACAGCAAAATAAACTATCCACTATTACCACATCATGCAGCGCTGCTATTTGCTTTATTGCTGAACAAGCCTGGGAAGTTATATGAACACTGCTCTCATTTGCAAGTGTAATGTTATACAAATCATTTAGTTATACACTTAAAAAAAGAGCTTGTTTTATAGTTTATTGAAGAAACTGTGCATCAGCTTTTCAGAACAATGTGCGATAGCCTCAAGTAAATTTCAATAGCACCTAGTTTAAATGAGGTCTTAGTTTTATCCAGTTCTAGCATTCCACAAATTACCCGATGACATTGTTGACCAAGTATGTCAATCCAGCAACAGCCAAGATCCATAAACAAGATTTTGCCACTCTCCTCCAAAGCAGGACTTCCTTTAGAAGACTGCAGAAATGTATATTTTACCTGCAATCAATGAGGCTTCACTCTCTTAAGAGCTAGTGTTATTCAAGCAAGGACACACACAGCTTGCATACTTAAGCTCTCTGAAACCAAAAGAATTAGGGCTGGCTTTACAGCCTCAGATTAGCTCTAGTCATTGACCACCCCATGTTTTTTAGGTCAAGTCATCCAAAACTAGTGCTAAATCAAGATCTGTGAAACCAGCTGGACATCTGCTCTAAGAAAGTCCACAACCCAAAAACCTAAAAAGTGTAAAATACAAACTAACACTCATTGACTCTGGGGGGAACAGGTATTAACATGCAAGGACATGTTGAACAGGGATCAATAACCTTCAGTGTCCTAGCACCAGGCACCGCTCCGTCCATTCACAGACGTAAACTCGCTCACTATATTTCCAGTTAACAGGTGCTGAATAGATTTTTTACAATAGAGTCCCATAGTAGGGGGCAGTGACTTAAAATATAGCTTACCATCAAAAACTGGACCCTCTGTAAGTGTTCCCCAAGCACACATTAACCATACCCACCTCAGACACCTGTGGTGGGCAGTGCCCTGATCATTTGGCCGAAGTTTACTCACAGCTGGTTTTGGCCCAAGCCCAACACTCATCACGGACCACTATCTGGCTCTCACTTCTGATCTGTGACATTCCGGAGACCAGCTGGACTTTCAGCAAGCACAACGTGCCAAGGCTAAATTAAATCACATGTTGGCAGGATTTACTCACTGCAGTTTTGCAATTAACGTTTCACAGAAGGCAGTGTGGATTCCCTCATCAAATCCTCCTTTGTACCTTAACACTTCTGGACTAAACACAATGAAAAGATTATTCAGAGAGCTCATTTTAGGAGTAAGATTTTAAAAGCCTGCATTGTGTGAGCAACTAGTCCAAGAGCTGGACCAAAAAAATAAAGACTTTGACCTGCCCCCCCAAAAACAAACTACAAACGTGTTCTCCATTCAGTTTTGGATTTACAGGGAGAAAAAGTGGCTAATCAAATTAAATAGGATTCAGGTTTGTATTTTGGAATTCACAAGTATGCCAAGTATCTACCAACAATGAGAAGAAAAACAAAAGCCAACAGTACAACTAAGGATAGGTTCATTCGTTAGGTTGTTTTTATTAAAGTCATGTTTAAAAACAGACCGGCTGGATGAAACAAGTAGAGCTTTTGAGTCCCGGTTTATTTATTATGGGAATGACATTGTTGAGGGGGGAGGGGGGGGGGGGGGGAAACAACAAAAATAAAATAAAAACTTTTTTTTTTCCCCTTCCCCCCCCACCCCAGTTCAACTAGTAGTAAAGTACTAGTTGGTCCCTATAAATAAGGCGGAATTTATGACAGTCCTTCCGAAATGTACAAGATATGTTACACTTAACACCATTTCACAACATCAACAGGTTGGTTTTAAAAGGTTTAGATGACCTTCTTCAGCTCATCGTACAAGACCAGCACAAAGGCGCCACCCATGCCTCGGAGCACGTTGGACCAGGCTCCCTTGAAGAAGGCCTTGCCACCCTCATCACGGAGGATCTTCTTCCAGCAGTCGATGGTGCCAGTGTACATGATGTCAGCTGCAAACAGGAGGAAATAGTCAGTACAGAGAAAGCATTTACAAAATCCAAATATAGGCTCAGACGGCCAGATAAAAATGTATAATTACAGTAAGTATACTACACAAACTGCATTGTGGTTTAAATATATCCACATGAAGGAACAGGGTTCAATTTAGGTGCAATAAGGCCACTGTTTGAATGCACATCGATATGGATGTTAAAAGATCGATAAGGCACGGAACCCACCTCCTTTACGTCCAGACTGCATCATCATACGACGACGGACGGTGTCGAAGGGGTAGGAGGTAAGACCCGCCACGGCTGTCACAGTCTGAGCAATCATCCAGCTGACAAAGATGTGAGTATTCTTGGGGTCTGGCATCATACCTGGAATTAGATGAAAAATAAATAGGATATACTTAGAATACAATAGGTCTTGTATGAGGAGACAAGCATTCAAGAAATCAAGACCCGTATGCTCTAAATGATTTGTATTTGACACCCCTCTCCCCTCTAACTAATCACACTTCCAAGTTAATGTCAGCAGAATCCATATACATTTTACAGCTGTGGACTTTAACCTGTGACACCTTCAGTAACTTGAAAAATGGTCAAGATTACCTACAGGTTTATGGTTTGCATACCTTTAGCCGTATCATAGATGCCGAAGTAAGCAGCTCTGTAGATGATGATGCCCTGGACAGAGACATTGAATCCCTGGTACAGACCCTTCAGACCGTCAGACCTGAAGACCTTCACCAAGCAGTCACCCAGACCATTGAACTCTCTGGTGGCACCGGCCTTGCCGACATCGGCAGCAAGACGGGTTCTGGCAAAGTCGAGGGGGTAGACGAAGCACAGGGAAGTGGCACCGGCCGCACCACCAGATGCCAGGTTACCGGCGAAGTACCTCCAGAACTGGGTGCGCTTGTCGACACCATCCAGGAAGACCTTCTTGTACTTGTCCTTGAAAGCGAAGTTAAGGGCCTGCGTGGGGAAGTACCTGATGACATTGGCCAGGTTACCCCTCCAGAAGGACACGAAGCCCTGCTCCTTAGGGATACGGACCACACAGTCGACAATACCTTTGTACTGTTTGTCTACTGTGATCTGTTTGCTTGCATGCTGCACCTGTATGGACAAAACAGAGGGGAAAAAAAAAAAAAAAAAATTAGGAATACCAAGTAAAATTTATAATCACATTTCAGCTGAGCTTCCCTACACCCTCCCACAAAATGTTAAGAAAATATAATAACTGGGAAATCCTTACAAAACCAACAAAGATACAAAATGTAAGAAACCAAGAAAAAAAAAAAAAAAAAAAAGGATCCGGCACTTGAACGTCATGCATTATAAATCGAAAGCGCTTCCGGAGAAGACTACGTTTCATGTGACGTCAGGGTTACTTTGCCGTACAAAGACCGCAGTACCAGTAAGATGCCGGTTAAAACTCCTCCAGAGGACTTCGCGGATGGGGGTTAAGTTTACCGACCATCTTTAAGACAGTCCTGAATCAAAGCCTGCTGACGTCACCGTCCCCCTTTCCGGCAGGGCGAGCCCGGTTTCGATTCAAAATGGAGAAAATACGCCTTAGGATACCGGCAAAGACACGTGGTAAATCACTCAAAATCAAGTTCTAAATCGTAAATAAAATTAACCAAAAACGTCGAGAAATTATTCAAATTCACCTCGTCGGTGTCCAAGTACGTGAACGCCCTATACATTTACAAGACATCTGGAAATGTCACAACCTTCAAGTTTTCAACTTTAAGACAAAGGATCTGGGTGGACATTTCCCCCGCATTCAGTTCAATAAAGAACACCCAGGACCGGCGCCATCTCTTCTATCACACTTGAGAAAGGTCTCTAATTTTGCCAAACCTGAATAAATGTATGCTAGACCGAGAAACGGACGGCGCCGAGTCCGGGCCCCTCTCATGCACCGCCGAAAACTCACTTCCTTAATTGGGGCCTAACAGAGGGAGGCCTCCCCTTGTCACGACCTTGGCAGGAACCGACACTAAACGGGACCTGCACTCATTTCCCAACATAAATAATTCCGTGTAAAGGTCCATTTTAACGGCTCACGAAACTACATCCTCCTACATCTACACCAGTCACGGCTGTTTCACACTCCTGTATCGCGGGAGGAAATGGATCCGTCTTGCGACCGATCCGCCTGCAGCCGCCCAAGGGTAGTCAGGTTATCTAGCTAAAGCACTGCAACACACCACAGTACAGACCGGTAGGTTTTTGTAATCTTACATCAAAAGTAAGCAAACCATAGGCTGTCAACCTTAAAACGTAAAATCCCCAATCAAACCAAAAGCCCTCATTCAAAAGACAAAATGAATAAGTTCCCAAAATGTCAAACTGGAATAATCAGGCTTTTTTTCTGCATTTTAATTTAAATACATCAACGTAGGGGGGGGGATGAATGAACAAAATCAAAGACCTTTCATTGATCTTCCTAAAGTCAAAGACATTCCTAAAATCAGGCATAAGTCAATTTCTCATTTTATACATCCGCATGATATTCTTATTTTATTGAATAACTGTCTTACCTGCAGAAGGAGCTTGACTCTTTCGATAGGAGCTACAGCTGTTTTGGAAATGGCAGCAGCAATACCACCAGCCAAGAAGTCCTTGGCGAATGAAACAGCGGCGTCGGCCATTGTGCGCTAATCGAGATGGGAAGAACAAGCCTGTGCAGCAGCAAGCTTTTCACGTCCTACGCCGGTTCAGCCGAAATGGCCGATTTTATACAGAAGTAAAGACTTTAAGACTAAAGGCATCGCGAGATGTTGCGGGAACGATGCCGGCTGTGCTGATTGGCTCTCCGGGATTCAGATAATCTGAGCGTTCTAATGACGTCAGGTAAGCAGTGTAACTAAGTTACAGAGTATCAACTTTAACATAAAAATGAATTGTGTAGGTTAACCAAGAACTGTATTTTTAAATAGAAATATGAATGGATTTTATTATTTTCGTTAATGATGTGTCTAAGGAAATACAGTGACATTCCATCTTTTCATGTCATGGATTATTTAGTCATTTAGCTTTAGTTTGCATGCAACATATTACAATTCCAACAATTGACTGACTGGTCCTTACATTAGGCGATACAAAAACAAACAAACAAAAAATAGTTATTGGATTTAATGCTGATGTTTATATAAGCCCCTCTGGAAGAACTGTAAATACCAAGGTCATTCTACTAGTCACATCCCAGTAAAGGCATTACAGTATTCTGGGCCTGATGCTTTGGTAAATACTAAATTAGGTTACATATATTATCAGGAGACTTAAAAGGCCTTCAACATTTATCAATTACATGTAAAACAAACAAAAAAAACATAATTTATTATTTTATGGCCACGAGTTAACGCTGTGAATAATAGTGAATTAATGTAAGTCACCTTCAAATCCTTTGACCTCCAACACACTTTGCTTTGTATTTCATTGATATTTAGTATGTTGCCAGTAACAATAGTATTGCATAAAAAGTGTATATATATATATATATATATATATATAAATTCAATGATTTGCATTGAGATTATATAACTATTATATCCTTTACACTTATTTTTTTAAAGATCTAGTTTTTCCACAAGAAATACAATGTGGATACTTCAGTTCATGCCTTAATCTCTACGTGATACAGTGCCACAGCTGGGGAGGACTACAGTTTCAATTGACTTGAATGGTTTATGGGAACAGACAGACTTAACACTATTCTCATAACTTTTACTTTTGAGGAGATCATGAGCTATTGTAATACAAGCAGTGACAAAACTATAATACATATACAGTACTATATAAAGGTATGGACTTTAAAAAAGAGAATATATATATATTTTTATTTACACACTCTCTGTCGTGATCAAGCTAAGTGTTACATTATACACTAGCACTGGAGAGGATATCCCTGTGTTTCTTCCACCCAGTCTACACCACACCCCAGCACCATTATTTATCTATTACAATATCCCTCCAGTAATTTGTAGCTGTTGATGTCATGCATGTCCAGTAGTGCACAGTAACCTTTATGCATCTTGAGCGCCACAGACCACCTGCCGTTTACACACAATCCCTGAAGCACGTCACTGTATTCAACAGGACGGACAAAGGGCAGAAGCCGCCATCACAGAAATTCACAAAGCATATTCATTGATGAAATACTTTAATTCTGTAAACATATATTAAAACAACATTAAACAGCAATTTAGGGATTGTAGTACTAAGAATATATGTGACATCATCAGAAAACATTTTCCATGAAAATACCGTTTGGTTTTGATAAGTTGGTATATAGGTATATAACTATTATGATCTAAAAAAATACTTTTCAATTTACATTTCCTGAAATGGCTATAGACAGTGTTTACCACAGTCTGGCTAAGGGCTTGAGTAGTATTGCTAAAATGACATCATCAGCACATCGTGTTTGGGTGATTTATTATTATTTATTTCTTAGCAGATGCCCATACCCATTATTGTCAAATTACTTCAGGTGGTCATGTTTAAAAACCCTCTTGTGCCCAAGATACAATGGAAAGGGAGTGCTTTAATTCTACTTTAATAAGTAAAACAAATCCTGAAGCAATTAAATATAACTCAATTAGCCTTATGTGGTGTATTCTAAAAAGCAAAGGCACAGACAGATAAATCAATGCAAAGTGCTGAAAATACATTGCTCACCACAGCTGCACTGATTGGAAGCATTGAGTAAGGTTGGAATTTCAACTCTGACTCGGTGTACTTAGTAACCATTTAACAACAATAGTCAGTTTTTGGCATTCCGATTCATCACACATGGTTCAATGTTTCTTAATACATTTTAATATGGCACTCCATAGACTCATCATAGTTAAAAAAAAAAAAACTTGGCGCCAAACATGAAGAACGGACACCCATGATGAAGTTTATAGGGAAGTATTTAAAAGCATGATGAAACACAGTTAATGCATAGCACATGGAATGTTAGTGTGGTAGTTACAATACAAATGCTTTGCACATGAAAGCATATCACAGTAAACGTTTACCTGGAGT
The DNA here is from genome assembly GCF_036373705.1 of Amia ocellicauda. Classification (NCBI taxonomy): domain Eukaryota; kingdom Metazoa; phylum Chordata; class Actinopteri; order Amiiformes; family Amiidae; genus Amia; species Amia ocellicauda. Next base: position 14,320,195 of record NC_089859.1, read on the forward strand.
TTTACCTGAGTCGGGTAGTATTGCTGGATAACGGTAACCCTTGTAAGTGGAATAACATGCAATAAATATGTGCAGGTATGACAGGAATTCATGATAGTGATCTTCTCTCTTTGTTTGAAGAGTTCTGATCCATTGTGCAGTCGACAGGTCTTCAGTGCTTTCTTGTTAAAGGAGGTAAAGATTGAGTAGTCTGGGTCATTGTCAGCCCTACCACCTGCTGCTCAAAGCAGGCTGGTCCTCTGTGAAGTGTCCGTTTCTCAGGTACTTTTTCACCTCGCGCAGTTCATGGGGCCCCAGGCTCTGGTCCACTCCAGGAGTCAACTGGTAGCTGAGTGGAGACAGGATGTAGCCATTCTTGTACAGGCACACTTGCTTGCACAACTCAAAAGAACTGAACAGGAGACCGAAATAAGGAACGATCTGTATGCCGGGGAAAAAATAGGAATAGAATATAGAAGTTTGTAAAATGCGTATTCTATATACATATACAGTGCCTTGCAAAAGTATTCAGACTCTCTCACAGATTTCACATTTTGTTGCTTTAAAGCTTAGTCATGATGACTCTTTTGAAGTACAAATTCATGTTATGTACACAACTTATTCCACACATACAAACCCTTTGGTGTTGCAAACCTAAATTAATTCATGTGCACAAAATTAGTTGAATGGCCTCTGTCTGTGTGCAGTAATAGTGGTTCTCATGATTGAAAAATAAAAACACCCGTCTCCATGAGGTTCCTTGGTCAGGTACTTAATTCCAAGCAAATACTCAACCATGAAGACCAAGGAGCTTTCAAAGCAAGTCAGGTATACATTAATTGAATAGCATGGGTTAGGAGAAGGGCACAAAAAACATCACAAAATCTTGAATATCCATGTGAACACAGTTTACGCAATCATCAAGAAATGGATGGTGCATTGTGCCACCCAGACATGGCCTTTATCAGGTTGTCCCTCCAAACTGAGCAGCTGCACAAGGAGGAAACTGGTGAAGGATGACAATCTGAGGTCAACGACAACTTTGAAAGAGCTACAGAGTTCAATGGCTGAGATGAGAAAATGTGCATCAAACAACGATATCCAGAATACTTCACAAAACTGGCCTGAATGGTAGGGTGGCAAGACAGAAGCCATTACTAATAATAAACCATCTCAAAGCACCCCAGTGATCCTGCAAAAATGTGGCAAAAGATGTTGTGGTCAGATGAGACCAAATTGGAACTTTTTTATCTAAATGCCAAACATTACATTTGGCACAGACCCAGCACAGCACATCTCCCAGTCAACACCATCCCTACAGTCAAGCAAGGTGGTGGCAGCATCATAGGGTGAAAATTCACCATTCAGCAGGACAATGATCCAAAGCTATAAAAAACTTGAAAACTACGGAGAATCTGCAGAAAGATCTGAAAACTGCTGTCCTTAAGTGATCCCCAAGCAACTTGATTTGCTGGATGTTATTTGACGCTGCTGTTCATTATGATAATGGAAAACATGTAGTTTATAAATTCTCCCTTTGTGTTTGTAGCAGATGAGACCGTAATTTAATTTGCGTTCTAAAACGGTAATCCTATAAGGGTGTGTAACTGCCTCCCATGCAGTAAGCTGGGGGGTTGCTCTGATCATCTGTAAGACTCCTAGTAGCTGCCGAGTGGTACAAGATGTTCAAACTTTAAGGTTTAAACTATTGTAGCTGACTTCTACAGTGACATTCAGGCATTTGTTGTTGTTTTTCTTTCCCCCAGGATCTAGCGTTAAATGAAACTCCACAAGTGCAGCAATGAAAGGAGCATCTGATTTCCTGCCAGGGGATTTAATAATACTGAAAGCTGAATGATCCCTGCAATGCATGCTATTCAAGCGGCCTGTTGCTAACTTTGTCAATGGAATCAATCCTACTATACACCCTTTAACAGCCTCTTAATGTCTTGTCTCTCAATTCAAATACAGTTCCTTTGGTATTTTAGTTCGACAGGCCTGTTTCAAACATATTCCCCTACCTTTGAAAAGGTATCTAAACTTCAACATCAGCATTTCCAAGGTAAAAGCTTAGACAGGAATGACTCCTACAGCCACAGAAACACCCAACTCAGCCCTCACAATGCAATGCCAATGCTAATGTTTTATCAATGGCTGATGTACAGCTCTGAACTCTGTCCTGGGTGGAACTGCTAGCGGTTTTGATCTTTGCATTCCCATGGTAATCGAGTAAGCTGTGTGGAGCTACACCTTCATGAAACCTGCCGAGCCTTGTTTCGTGGGAGGGTTCCTCAGTGTGCATGGGTGTGTCCAGGCTATGTTCTCCTCAGAGCATTCCTCAGCTCTTACTATAGGGATACTATACTATTGCAGGAACATAAGAATACGGATCAAATCAACTGAAGAGAGTCTGCCTCAGTCTGGGGGCTTTCAGAAGATGTGGATGAGATTCTCAAAATTATTTTTGTAAAAGAGGGTTCAATAGTTGTTTTAATAAAGAGAGAATCAATACATTTTATATCTGCTTTTATATCATGAAGGTAAATGAACCACTGTTACTCCATGGGAATGCTGGGAAAACAAGGTATTATGGTACACCTGTGTGTAAAAAAAGCTAAAGCTAAAAACACAAAGGAAAATGTATTAGGGAGTTGAGCCTACCTTGACAAGATTAGCAGTTAGGCCGCTCCATAGGCTCAGGATGCCCTTAGATTTGATCACCTGACGAAAACAGTCCACGACTCCGCAGAAATGGACGTCAGCCCCACCAAAGTGAGGCAGGATGGGGCTCTGGGCCTGCAGAACACAGAACAGCAGCTCTGGTCAGGGCAACAGTGCCAACAACCCAATACAACCCACAGCAGCAGTGTGATTGGCTAGCTAGCAGCACTCACATACATTAAACCCTGCAGGTGCTGCTGATTTACATTAGCAAGTGATGCAAGGCTGCCATGCTCTATATATCCCCATCTATGCAGGATTTTCTGGGTAAAACCGAATGCTCCTAACACACAGACTGTTCAGATGTCATCTGAAGACCTTGAAAGGAACTGGTCCAACTGGTGACAGAGAACTTTAAAGTGTCAAGGACAACAATAACAGCCCTGCAGCACTTAAAAGTTTAATGACACTTCCCTAGAGTCCTTTTGCGTTTGACAAAATGGGCAATAGTGGCTTTGTTTGGGCTAATTACATGATATTGTTGTCTGGTAAAATGTCTGTAAAACAGTATGAACCAGTACAGTATTTCATGATTTGCAGTTGTATTGCACATTTTGTTGTTTCACATCTTTCCATCAGATCTGTCATTTTCCCTATGAATGCGTACAGAAGTAAAAAAAAAAAAACAGTTTTCCTTTTCAATTGGTAGTCTGGTAGAATGGTATGCAGTATGAAGTGTTATCAAAACAAGTAAAGAGAATGGAAAACAGGAATATGTTTGAAAAGAAAGAGATTCAAAGTCATGTAAATGGGAAAAGATACAGAAAGCACAATGGATAAATGGGGTGTATACACCATAGTTGAACTGGGAAGCCTGGCTCCCTTACCGTAGCTTACTATAGCTGCTTGTTGTGCAGATGGTTTAAATACCAGGCTGTCAAATTTGCAAACTTGAATGGCCTGAAGTTTCAGATTATGTAACAACTCTAAAATAACCACAGATACGAAACTTTAGTCATCTTCCCTGTGGGAAAGAATGTGAGTCCTTGGGAAGGGGCTCCGTCAGAACCAGGAGCAAGTGCATACACTGGACTCTCAGAACAGAGGCATTGCCAAGCGCTATACATCTACTATTCAATCTAATGCACATTCTCAATAGCCTGTTTGGTGCAGAATGCATTGTTTAAGAAACAGGAATGTCCCCAGTCGTAACTGCATTTCTTTGCTCTTCTGTCTCCACACGTTAGTAAACAGAGAAGCGGGAGGGCAGCAGAACCTGAAAGAGCAGTTTTTTTTTTCTGTCGCCACAGCAGCCCTTCCACCGATTGGAGAGGAGGAACCTGACCGATTTCATTCATTCCTGGTCATGAGCACAAATTGAGGCATAGACTGCATTAGTGACGATGAGGAGAACAGCCCCCTCAGCATACTGAGAGGAGTCAGGTTTCCGTAGGAGGGATCTCAAAGGGAAATGGTACAATAAGCCCACACAAGCAAGCACTGCGCCGTATAGCTGTGACCTTGTGGCTCAGGAAGATCAAGAACACTGCCAAGCACTCTCAGGACACGGGTTCTTTACAATGCTGGACGAATAATCACAGAAATCAATAAATGCAAAGGGGAACACAAGACTGAATACAAAAATAAAGATGAAAAAATGAAATCACCCCCGTAGTATGATCTTTTCACCAATAACAACATAGTATACATGATTTTATAGTTATGAGTGTAGAAGTCGTTGAGACTCCAATGACATGGAGGAGAATGTAAAAAAGGCTGATGCCACACAGAGCTGCTACATGATGCAATTGAATCTCTCGATCGCATTAATGAGGAATAGTTACTAACCCTGCGTTCATAATGCATGTCTAATGAAAATAGACATTGTCTTCCAGAGTCTATAAATGAATGCACACAGACGGTTTTGAGAACCTGCCGTAGCTGTTGGCCTACAGTATGATCAATAATATATTCATTTATTTATGTTACTTTCTGAGATTAAACTATCATATAGTTTTAAAGTTCATTCTGGGAATACATTTATTGTAGCTAATATGTACGACTGTTCTGGCAACTTGGCAATTCTCAGATCTCCTTTAATTGAAATTGGTGTGCCTTCAAGTCCCCAAAACACTTTATTACTGCCCTGTCACACTGATCAGAAGAGGCTGTGGCTGCTCTGCCTGACAATCCGACCTCAACGAACAGAAGAGCTGGATCTTTTAAACCCGTTTAGAGATTGTACCTAAGCCAAAGTTAAGATTGTCGTGTCAAAGGAACTGCTTTGTGCTTCAGCTCAGACTCCCATTTACTGTCATATACGTGTTTCTTGTGCATAATCTAACCACATGTATACGTGTACTCCTCCGCTTAGTGAACTACAGATGAAAACTCAGCTGCTTGGTTATTTTTCAAGAATGAAATGAACTTCCACTGATGTCTAATGGCCATCATGTGCACTTTTCCAGACACTATTTATAGAGCTGGCAGGCGCTCAGAATAACTTCCACATTCCCAGCTGCCTGAGCACTGTGTAGTACTGCAGAATGGACTGCTGCAAATGGACTTCACATTGTGTTCTTAATCAAGTGCCATTGTGCCCTCTGTTCATTTCCCCACTGCTTCGATAACAGCGATTGTGTACCAGATAAAGCAATCTGGCCAAGGGCCTATCTGATCCAATAGCAGACTGCAGTAAACATTTGTGGCTACAAGGCGAAAGGTGAAAGGGCCCTACACAGCATCAGGAAACAAAGTGTCATTTTATTTGCCAAAACCCCTTTTAAACCCTGAATATCCACTGCCTAAAACAGTGGTCTCTAACCCTTGTCCTGGATAGCTCAGCAGGTTTTGGAGGTCACCCTTCGATCACCAAGTTTTAAGCACCTGAAAGTATTTAATTGGAATCAATTAAGCAGGTGGTTTAGTAAACTCAGTCAATTAGAAACCAATGGAGCAATCATTTGAAAACCTTCAGATTTCAAGAATTCCCTTGGTTAAGTTGCTTAATTGATTAATAACTCACACGTGTTCCCAATATTTAGAAATTGGTGATCTATAAGAGTAAGTGGATTGGGGCTCTTGCAGGACCAGGGTTGCAGACCACTGACCTAATCCCATTTAAACATCTGTGCTGTTGACAACCAAGACAAATATTTAAAGACACATTCACAATTCTGAAAACAGTTATGACTATGAAAGGGATATTAATTAAGCATGCAAGTAAATATTGGTTGCAAAATTGAAATGACGGATTTAAAATATAGATCAAGAAGCCTTACACAATGTCATAAAAAGAATATTTTCAATTCGTAATAATTCATAATAAATTATAATACTAGTGGTTCAGACTTAGGTGTATGTATTTATGTAAAACGATACTGCTCCAATATTAAACAACCTTTATATTAAATTAGAATAACTGGGCTAGACAATTTCATTCAGTCAAACTTGGACACAACATCACAGACAAGGTGGGCACATGTATTAATAGCAGATAGGTGGGCATAAACACCAGGTCCAAACACAGTTGGTGCCCTTTTATTTTGGTGTAAAAGAATAGCTTCACAAATCAGTCTGAGGTACTAGAGTACCCTCTAGTGGTTAGATTCAGTAAAGCTGTGCTGATAGAAGTCGGCTATAAATTTAAGTTTATTTTTTTAAAGAAAAAGAAAGAATAAAGCAGGGTTTTTGTATTTAAATTAATATTGGCATTAATTTGATAATAGAAGTAAGGTGAAGAAGAAGGAGAGGAAAGAGGAGGAGAAGGAGAAGGAGAAGGAGAACCAGATGATCTGGTTGTTTTGGTGGCTTAATCTGACCTGTATTTTTCTCTTCACTGTTTCGAATGGGAAGGAGAGTGTCTGAGCCACCCCTGCTGTTACACAGCCATTAATGAAGTTCTGCAGAGGGCTGAACCGGAAACTGGGCTCTTGCCACAGCTTATCCAAGTTGATGTAGACTACATAGCAGCCAATGGAAAATGGAATCGCACCTGCAGAAACAACAGAGCAGGGATCAGAGTCAGCACTGTGCAATAGGGCACTGTGAACAGGTCATGTGATTTGGAAGAGATGCACACAATCCCAAAGGCTAAATCCTAAATACTAAAAGAAACCTTATTTTTTTTTATTATAAAAAACAGGATTCTGTCACTATACAGTGTGTGCAGAATTATTAGGGAAAACATATTTTTCAAGATAATTTCAATAGTTGGACAGATACAATGCCATCAGTGAAGCCAAAACTTTATTTTGCATCAAAACTGAATGTTTAAGAAAGAAAAAGTGAGATGTGTCTTTCTCAGGGGGAAATACAAGAACTTCCTCAAATCTTAGTATGCATAATTATTAGGCAACTAAATTACAAATTATTATTTCCCCACTTAGTTTAAATACTTAATAAATTTACAAGTATGTTTAACAAATAAGTATAAAATAGCATAAAACTTAACAAATAACAGTTTTGGGCCTTTCATATTGATTCTATACAGTCCATTTGCCAATAAAGCCACCCTTCTTTTCAATGACTCTCATGAGCCTCCCATCCATAGAATTAGTCAGTTTCTTGATTTGTTCATGACCAGTAGCCACCACAGCCTCCCAGGTGTTGTTCAAAGATGTGTATTGTTTTCCTTCCCTGTAAATCTCACGCTTGAGAAGGGCCTACAAGTTCTCAATTGGGTTTAAATCAGGTGAGCGAGGGGGGCCAGGTCATTCTTCTCTTACTTTTGAAGCCTTTTCTAGCTAGCCAAGCAATAGAGTACTTGGACACATGCAATGGAGCCTTGTCCTGCATAAATATCTTGGTCCTCTTCAATGCTACGGACTTGTTTTTGTACCACTGTTTGATGAACATGTTTTCCATAAACTGGCAGTAGTTTTGGGAGTATATTTTCAGCCCATCTGTAACCCAAAAAGGTCCAACTACCTTATCGTTAATGAAAGCAACCCACACCATTACCCCACCCCCACCTTGCTGGCGCCTGACTCAAATTGGTGCCCTTTGTCCATTACTGATCCAGCCACGGGCTCACTCGTGTGGTCCATCAAGAGTCACTCTTATCTCATCTGTCCATACAACCTATGAAAAATCAGTCTTAAGGTATTTCTTGGCCCATTCTTAACACTCCAGGTTATGTTTTTTATTCAGTGGGATCGTGTTTCTGCCTTCCTGACCTTAGCAATGCTTTTGAGCACTTGACACCTTGTACTTCGGCTGATTCTAGGAAGTTTGCAGGTCTGAAAAATGGTTGCACTGGAGGCTAAAGGGTTCCTGGAGGCTTCATGTTTAAAGTCTTTTGCAGTTAATTTGCGCCTTTATTTCTCAACACGTTTTTTGCGACCCAGCTGACTATTACTATACAAAGTGTTTGAGTGTGCGGTGATCACAAATCAATAGTTTGGAAATTTCAAAGGTTTTATTTTCAGCATCAGTTAGATCCTTCTTTCTGCCTATTTTACCTGTGGTGAAAAAGCTGCCTAATAATTATGCAAACCTGAATATGAGGTATTTATCACTTTAAGTACCACCCTCCTTCATGAAGCAATTAAATCACCTGAAAATGATTCTAACCACTAGTTATTCAGGTTGATATGGTTTGGAGATAGAAAACTGTGCTTGGAAATAATAAATAATCAGAATACCGACTTGCCTAATAATGATGCACACTGTAGAAATTAGAAGCCAAGAAGCCAGTAAACATTTGTCAACTTCTGAGACAAATTTTCTTTAACAGTCATTTGCTTTGGGGGTCACTTCAATTGTCCCACTCAAAGAGCCAACATTAAACAAGACACAACGTCCTATGCAGCAAAACACGCTGCTCCCTGGTTTGAACCTTGAAACACTAAGATGTTACATTAGTGCTTCTTTAAGAAACTCAGAGGGATTTCCACCAGGATTGGCTTCTCCAGTCAGGAATTAGCTTCAGCAAGCTGACACTTAAACCTCATTACTATCTCGTCATGCCAGGATCAATACAATCACAAGTGCAGAATAATTAAATATTACACGAGGGGGCAGGTTCTGCCAGCTGTTGAAAGTGTATTAAAAGAGTACAGCATGCACTATTTAAACAGCTTGGCGGCTCTTGTCACCCCTGTACTAAACCAACAGTTATATATCAGACTGCCGGTATTGGTTTTTCCCAGCCTGCAGTACACAGAGCCCTAGCCTGGGAGGAGGGGTGAGCAAGGCTTCACAGAGCATAAGGTACCACAATGAAAGGTCTAAGAATGTTTCTGTCATGCATGACAAAGTCCCTGATGCAGGCTGGCATTAATGGTAGGGCTCTGCAAAGAAAACCAGAAAGCCTAAGCTTTGCCGGATATAGACTGCATACCGATGATGGTGAGAGAGGCCCCTCGATATAGCGCCCGCAGCCCTTCCTGTCGGTACACAGTCCTGAGGGTGTGCAGAATGCCCCTGTATGAGGGCTCCCTGCAGTTCTGTGCGATAAGTCGGGTTTCCACCACCTCTGCAGGGTACGTCACCAGGGCTGCCACGATACCAGCTGCCCCCCCTGCCGCAATGGCTCTCCACTGAGGGATACCGCCCAGCTCGTCCATATGCAGGTGGACAATCCTGCATAGGAAACCAGAGGGGAAAAGAAAAACAGTCAGTCACTGCCTGTCAGCACTGTTTACTTGCTGATTTTGCCACTGAAAACATGTGGAAGGAGAATATAACACTGTACATACCCTATTCCACATTTTATTGAACAAGCATTTATCATTAACATGATTTATGATTAACATTAATCATTATGATTTTTGTTTGTATATAGGCTATATATATTTGTATTTATTTATTTTAAAGGGAAGCAAAATAAATTATGGAATTTTTGTTTTTATGAGTTTAACAAGTGCCATTGATTTATGCACCCTTAACTAGACTATTTTTATTAAAATAAATGAATATATAATATGAGGGGAAAAAAAAAGATTGGTCATTGGATTTCGTTTTAGGGCTCACCACATTTCTGTGGTATAGTACATTACTTCCCTGACACGATCTACCCCCTGGTCAAAACGGCTCCTGGCCTATGTCAGGGGACTGTGAAACATCAGGGAAATGCAATACAAAGAAATGATTGTGTGTCAATATTAGCCTGCACAATTCTGCTTATATCACAATAAATAAGTTAACTTATAACTGAACAGAATGTGTCTGCTCTGCTGTCCTGTATAGGCTAGACTCTGGGCAAAGTCTTCAAGTTGCTTCTTAAAGTGACACAGAAAACACACAGGAAACACTGTCCTCTGCCTGCTTATCAAAAGGAAGTAATCTCAGTTTTGTAATCAACCACAGAAATGTTGTGAGCCCTAATAGGAAATCAAATGACCAATCAAGTGTTTTATTTCTCTCATATTATACACCGATCAGCCGTGACATTATGACCACTGACAGGTGAAGTGAATACCACTGATAATCTCGTTATCATGGCACCTGTCAGTGGGTGGGATATATTAGGCAGCAAGTGAACATTTTGTCCTCAAAGTTGATGTGTTAGAAGCAGGAAAAATGGGCAAGCATAAGGATCTGAGCGACTTTGACAAGGGTCAAATTGTGATGGCTAGACGACTGGGTCAGAGCATCTCCAAAACTGCAGCTCTTGTGGGGTGTTCCCGGTCTGCAGTGGTCAGTACCTATCAAAAGTGGTCCAAGGAAGGAAAAGCGGTGAACCGGCGACAGGGTCCATGGGCGGCCAAGGCTCATTGATGCACGTGGGGAGCGAAGGCTGGCCCGTGTGGTCCGATCCAACAGACGAGCTACTGTAGCTCAAATTGCTGAAAAAGTGAATGCTGGTTCTGATAGAAAGGTGTCAGAACACACAGTGCATCACAGTTTGTTGCGTATGGGGCTGCGTAGCCGCAGACCAGTCAGGGTGCCCATGCTGACCCATGTCCACTGCCAAAGCGCCTACAATGGGCACGTGAGCATCAGAACTGGACCACGGAGCAATGAAAGAAGGGGGCCTGGTCTGATGAATCACGAGATCAAGGTGTTGACTTGGCCGCCAAATTCCCCAGATCTCAATCCAATCGAGCATCTGTGGGATGTGCTGGACAAACAAGTCCGATCCATGGAGGCAACTTCCACACATCCCACCTCGCAACATACAGGACTTAAAGGATCTGCTGCTAACGTCTTGGTGCCAGATACCACAGCACACCTTCAGAGGTCTAGTGGAGTCCATGCCTCGGCGGGTCAGGGCTGTTTTGGCGGCAAAAGGGGGACCGACACATTATTAGGCAGGTGGTCATGTTATGGCTGATCAGTGTATATTCGTTTATTTTTGTAGAAATAGTCTAGTAAAGGGTGGCACTTATTCTGGGTTTTCAGTCATAATTAGTGTGCCAGCAATACAAGTTTATCCTCACTTAACAGTAACTGCAAAAGTGTTCACTGGGTGTTGTTATACCGCACTATTGTAATAAAGAATATGTGCGTGCGTTATATTTGTCAACATGGCTGGCTGTTTTTAGAAAAAGTGACTGCAACAGCTGCGATATGGAGCCTGCATGCACACCACCCTGCTTACACGACATCTGGGTGCCCGCGGGTGATATTACAGCCACACGTGTACCAACAGCGTGACGATTTATTCTTAACTAACATGCATTGATCCAAGGAGTGAGTCGCTCACAGATCTAGCGAGTCCATAGCTAGGGTCGCGTTCGTGTAGCGCAGATTTCCGCAGTTCTGCGCAGATCTGCATCGCAGATCTGCGCAGAACTGCGGAAATCTGCGCTACACGAACGCGACCCCATGCATTTCCGCATCTGCCGGCAGGTCGGGTTTGCAGGCGGCGCTGTCGTCGTCATCATCTGCCGAGCAGTTCAACCCAGTCACATTGGCAGACAGGGAAGGCGTGATTCAATTCGACAGAGGGGGCATCCCCACCCAGGAAACGAAATGCAATGTCCGACAGTGAACTTAAAACGGAGTGTGATAAACAAACATGACGTTTTTAAAGACACTGGGCACACCATATAGCAGATCAACACATAAAACCATACGAGGAAAGACTGGAATGACTCTTTCCCCTGCGCACATGCATTGAGATCTCACTCTGAAGCATGACATCATATTACAGATGTTGCATTTTGAATGCAGGTGGCGTAGTTAGTACTTGGTATTGCTTTATGTTCAGATCACTTCTCAAAACTGGACTCACCTCTTGTAGGTGGACAGATGTATGGCGCTGTAGGGGAACAGCCGCAGGCAGGAGACCAGGTTCCCCTTCCAGAGAGCTCGGACACCCTCATTCTTGCAGACGAGTCGGAAAGCATGCACAAAGCCCTGTTTGCTGTGAAACGTCCCGACCTGGCTTAAAATTTTGACAACGTCTAATGGAGATGTAGCGGTTTTGCTGAAGACGCCCGCAAAACCGACGCAGATGAAACCCTGAGAAACTGTCACTCTGTTATCTCTCCTCACGGTTGCCATGATCTCCCGGCAGCTGCAGCAACTTCTCGGCTGCCGATCAGCCAATGAAACGCTTTCATCCGGGAAACAAATATTTCAGGACCCGTGTGGCGGCGGGTTGTGACGTAGGCACAACTGGGCCCACGCTGAAACGTAAACACGGTGACGTTCTCAGCACATTAGTACAGTACTGGGGAAAAACTGGCAGATTGACACATTTTTAATGGCTGATCACAAAAGTAGTCCTTAGCTCAGGGGATAGTTTGCCCCCATTCTGCCATCAGACCCGCAAAGTCAAATGCAACCATTTTTTTTTTGGAACAGATCTCCTATCATTATTTATCTTAATATGAACCTTAAGACCCCCTTTCAGATTGCATTTTTGTAGGTTTCATTGATTTCCTTCCATTGTCAAGATGGAAGTAATTACAAATATTTATGTTTCAATATATTATAGTAAAAAAAAAAAAAAAACTACAAAACTATATGTGATTTGGTATCGAGTTTATGGTACCTGAAATCAACATATAATCATCATCATCAATAGATAGACTCTCAAGTGTAATTAAACTGTTTTTACATCATAAGCCATGTCTAATATGCAAACAGGGCTCAAAACGTGTGGTTGACGGCATCTTAAAAGTGTCACAGGGAGCAAGACATTTAATAAGCGACCATGGGCCAAATATGAGGCTGTGACACTTGTAAAATGTTAATTGTAGTGTGGTGTGTTGTGGTAAAACATACAATAAGGTGTGGTGTAGCATGTTAAACACATTTTAAAGTATAGTTTACTATGATACAAATATGGTTACATATTGTAAATTGTATTGTGGCGTGGCGTGGTGTGGCATGGTAAAAACATGCATGGTAAAATGAATGCAATGGTAAAAATGTGATAAAATCATAACATGTTTTAAAAAACATTGTTAAAACATGGTAAAAAGAAAATAAAAACATATAAATAGGGTAAAAACGTATGGTAAAGTAAGTTGGTGTAGCATTGTTCGTAAACATATGGTAAAGTACACACAACACATGGAGACCAGTGGTGTTGTTCTAACATAATAAGTAGGCCTATATGTAAGGTATACTAGAAGGGCCACAGAGTACACTCTATGCGATGCCTCATCCCCTGTCCCCTACCACAAGGCCTCCTGTCCCCGGCAACTAGACATCATTATTTACATTAATTTAAAGAAAGTCTCGATAATTGTTTGTAGACAATATTAGTGTTTATTACTTGCAAAAATCTATACGGGTCTGGTATGGTGAATTAAATAAATAGAGAAATTTGTAGAGAAAACTAGAAATGTAAAAGTATTTCATATCTCTTTATGTCTAGCCCTTACCCTATTTTTCACTGGTTTCTGCCTACTCTAAAATGCTGAGCTTTTGTTTACTTGGGAACGTTTTTCTTTTACTTTCCCACTTTCCTGCACATTTCAATCCATGCATTGCTTCACTTCCTTTCCCTGGAATCATGGCTTGATATTGTAGGGAGAATGGGTACTTGCCATTTAGCAACAAGCAATAAATGCTCTACCTTTTGCATTCACAAAAACCATAAGTGTTTGATTAGGTCTAAACAAAAAAAATGATTTGGGACAGATAAAAAGTGTCATACATGACCAAGAAATGTAATGCAGGATTAAAAACTGGTCATAAGCAAACAAAAATTGTGATAACTGTAATACGCGAATACATTTTACCACAGTACACCACACCACACTTTACTCTGGTCTTAGCATGGTACACCACACTACTTCACTGTGTTTTTACCATGGTTCCCAAAATTCTTTCCTGTCATTAGATGCCTGCACAGATGTTGCAGATATGTCACAATGGGAAATTTACATTATTAGAGAACTAAACCTTGATAGATGCAGGGTTATAGGAAATGACACAACAGGGTTGTAGGAATGAGAGACAGGGGGAGCTCAAGGCCCATGTCTTGAATTTTGTGATTCTTGCTGACATAGAATAATGGGTACCACTAGGGGGCATCCACTCTGAGCTTAGCTGTTGAAATGAATCTCTAAGAGACATTCCACACTGATGGACAAACCACAAAGAGGAGTCATACATTAGGATTATACCTAAAAATGTGACATTAGCTAATATTATGTTTTCATGTTTTTCGTTAATGTTGTTGCTGGAAATCTGAAGCTTGATTGAGAATGTTCTCCATGTTGTGCTAAACGGTGCCTAATTTTAATGCTTTGTTAAGTCACAACTGGATAAGCTGGGCACTAGTTTACCATCTGATGTTGAGAGGTGCGATATTGTGAAGTTGATTGGTGGCGTGTTTCTCATTAGGCTCTTCCAGATGAAGTTAGCCCAGTGAATTTTTGATGGATTGGGGAGTCCAAGGTCCATACTCAATCTAAAAGGTTTGGCAGATCTGGCAATTATATGTTAATAGATTTTCAAGTTTGGTTTATAACATTACAATCTGGAATTACTACCTCTTGTGGTTACAGAAATGACAGATGTGTAAATCAGTGAAGAGACATTAATGTATAGGAGTCTTCTATGTGTTTTAGCACAAACTATGTACATTCATAAGCCAGTCAATAGCTACTAAATTAAAATATAGCAAATATGTGTGTTTCTGAAACAATAGTCTTCCATGCTAAATAAGGGCGGAGCAGTGACATAGACAGGACAGTGGGCTTGGATGGTATGTGAGAAAGCCACTCCCCCCTCCTTTTACTCTCTCTCCCTATCTCTCCCTCTCCTTCCCTCTACCTCTCTCTCTTTCTCCCAGCAGGGGCTTGTACTTCTTTTCCTGTCGTGGCTGTGTTTGTTTTGTGCTTGTGTCTGCCTGGCAGGAGCGCCTCCCTCCCCTGCTGGGCTGACGACCTCAGCTCTCTGTGAAGAGCCTACCTCCTGTCTACAGCCCAGCCACTTGGCTTTTTCACAAAGGCTACTGGAATAACAGTGTCCCTCCAAGGAAATGACTGTCTATTCAAAAGAGTCTTCTTCACTCTGTGCCTCGGTCAGGAGGTGGGGGGCTCTGACTGTTACACTGTGCTACATGGACAGAAAATAGACCCATTCCTACTCTAATAGCATGTCACAATATCTTTTCTCCAGATTTAAAGACATCTGGAAATGTAAGTTGTGTAGCGTTATGTAGTCTCCTGTCTTGTTTTCTTTGGCACAAGCATTCTGCTGGTGAACATCAGCCTAGGTGAGGTAGTTGGGGATTACATTTTGCACATCAAAGGCAGGGAAGTCCTTTTCAGTTATCACTTCTCGCCTCCCCACCCCCACCCCTCACACACACACAAGCTGAACTTCCAGTCAGCTTTTCCCAAATCCCTTGCTGCCTTGCTATCTGTCTTGTTACATGTCGTTGTACATTTAACACGTCTTGTCTCAGTATTACCGGCTATTGTAACGTGACACGCTGACAAGCGAGTTGACTAGACTGGTTTTGACTCCAGCGGGGAAAAACACTCAGCCGAATGAGCTTCCAGTGCAGAAACTAGCTGGGTTGCAGAGCCCTTTGACAGTACAGAACATCAGAGTGGGAATTCAAATCTGCTGTGGTCACAGGAGCAATAAAACAACTCCACTTCCTCTGCTGCTGGCACGCAGGTCTCCTTTGATCTTATTCTCATATGCATGCTGCCCCAACGGCAAGATAATAGTGTGACTTTCTGTGAGGGTGAATGTGAATTCGTTAATTAGTGCTGCATGGACATATTCTGGTACTGATGAAGGTGATCATTCTCTGTTTATTAATTGCTGGTACAATGAGGGGCTGCCTTGCTCTTTTTGCCTTTGCAGATGTGCTGCTGTCACACTGGGATAGAGCACTGGCTGTTAGGATTCCTGTGTGCACTTTGCATGCCTTCCCCCTCCAACAGGCCAAATCACCTCATTGCTCCTAGGGAAAGCAGGCTGTTGATGGGCATTGTCATTCACTGCATGTTGTAGGGCACCCATGCGCATGGGGGATCCTTGATCTTCCGGCCTTTCCCCCCGACTTTGAAATGGAATGCGGGAGGACGGTGTTCTGACTCCTGGCTGGATAGGAAAGATGCTCGCATGGGACGTCCGACCCCAGGTCACAGACACCCCCACCCTTCCCGCCACCCCCCTGTGCCACATCCTCTCAGGTGAGTTGGAACTGCACCTCCCGCAGTGCCCTGTCTACCACAAGCCTACCTGCTAGCCCGCATGGACTTTGCACACTCATAAAGCAAGTGCACAGCTACATGGTAAACCCGAAAATATCAGGAGACAGGGAAGGTGACTTGGATCTTACAAGCTCCCTCTGTAAAGGTTTTTATTCAAACATTTTACTAATTTATCATATGGTTTAATTAGATTTACATTTAATTAGGTTATATGTATATATTATCTTTAAAAAGCTTCATCATTAAGTCCTTAATAGAACAGAAATCGGATATATTAGGGCAGCAGTGTGGAGTAGTAGTCAGGGATCTGGACTCTGGAGATGAGAAGCATGGGTTCATTCCCAAGTGGTGGACACTGTTGTTCTGCCCTTTAGTAAGGTACCTTGCCTAGATTGCTTCAGTAAAACCCCAGCTGTATACATGGGTAATTCTATATAAAAAGAATGTAATATATTGTAAGTTGTCCTGGATAAGGGTGTCTGCTAAGAAATATAATAATAATGCCATTGTATTACTTATGTAGGACATTTCTGTGATGCATACCTGTAGCAGTTTGAATGAACTTCCGCTTTTCCGAGAACCTGTCTGCAGTTGCTCTGAATCGTCAGAAGGGGCTGCCTGTCTTCCTGTGGAAGCAGCTGGCTTCTCAGCAGCTGGCCTCCTCTGGGCTACTTCAATGGCTGGTGGCAATCAGGGAGACAGCAGCAATAAAATTCTCACCTCATTATCAGAGACTCCGCTAAATTACTGAACTGGCCTTGGGGCCAGCAGGGGAGGAAAAGCCACAGCCTGCGAGCGCAGCCATACTATTGAAACCAGGAGATACATTATCAAAGACAAAAAAATGAAACAACACATCTACAAAAGTCCTGATGTCAAACCAAAAGATCATTTTCACAGACAGATGCTGCCTGTCCCAGTGAAATTATAAATATTGGTGGGGGAATAAATATGAAAAGATGGAAAAGACTTTTAGAAACATAGTACATCAGTTGAGCAAATGATATATTTACACACCAAATTGTATTCATGGTCATTCTTTTTTTGGTGGAGGGTAACTCTCATGAAATCAGAAAAAAAGTGCCAGAGTCTCATTTCCAATATGCAGGGCACTGTAGCAGAAACAGTGTTGTAAAAGCAGTTTTGGGGATTGCATTCATATACAAGAAGTATGTTGCAGTATGTGCCATTTGTATGTTTTAATAAAGCAAATTCATTTTCTCAGCAATTTTAAATAAGGCTGTGGACATCCCAACTGTAAGCCGTAATTTCCCACAGAGTTCTGCTGTGGAGTGATGTTGAATGCCATGCTGAACTGTCAGTTCCACCCTGGAATTAGGCCAGGTTGGCAAACAGGAAGCAATCATTGCCAATGTGATTTTTTCATTGTCTTTGAAATGTTTATGTCACTCGCAGCTGCCGTGCTTGTATTTTTCTTATGCACAACCAATCACAATCAATATCGAATCTACGAGAAGCCAGATGGCCTATTTCTTTAGACACTTGACCTCTCGGGTCAGAACGCTCCTGGAACAATCCCGGCTGGGTTGCAGTAGCTACTGTAACACAGGGATGGCGTTCAGCCCCTTTGAAGGCATAGACATTCAACGAAGGGCCCATGAATGACTATAGGAGACAAATAGGCTCTTACGACTCCAGCAAAAACAATGTTTGTGTTTTCTTCCACTTCAAAGGCTCGTCTTTGTTTGATATTCACCTCTATCACCCCCAGGACAGGTAAGGGGGAGGAGGCTGATTGCTGAATACAGGCTGAGGAACACTCCCACTCAGGCCAGAGGGCTTATGCTGGGCCAGGGTGACTGTGGGTGGAGACATGGCCTACAGGACTGAGCCAGCTCTCAACAGAGCCTGCCCAGTCCTGCTGTAGGACCTTACTGCACACATCTGCTATCCTAATCTAAGCACTTTCTGCTGGGAAATGACGCTAGTATCTTTTATTCTTCCCCACAGATATTGAGGCCTGATTGTTGTTTGTGCATCGCTGACACCCCTTTTTCTCCTAGGTGGTGAGCCTCCCATGTCAGGTGGTTTAACAGCCCTTTAAAGAAGTGAAGCTTGATTCTTTGAGAAAGCTTCCTCAGTACTCATGCAAGCTCAATGGGAGGAACAGGTTTTCCTTAGTCACTGACACCTTCATTTTAGATTTTAGGAGCCCTGATTCTTTTCCATTAAACAAGATGTCCAATAAGAGGAAAAAATGCAGAGGTTTCCCCAGGTGATTCGAATCATAGGGAAGTTACAATCCCATGCTTACGTGCCTCATTGTGAAATCTCTGCTTCATTCAGAAACTATTTTCACAGTCTTCTTTTTTCTGTGAAAGGTGTTCATTTATAATCGAATTTCCATTGTACACGACTATCTGCGCTACACACACTGATCGGTTCGCTGATAGGAGAGGAGGAGAAGCGGGCAAAGATGTTTCTGACAAGATATTTAGACATCCCACACAGGCCGCCTTGACCTCTGCATACCCCAGGGGTCGGGTTAAACAGTAGTTTGATTGGAAGGCTGTTCGCGGGGCAGTGTGAAATGCCTGATCCATTGCTGTGCATGGCTGGGGTGGGGGGGTTCCCCTGTCCATTGTCTGGGTAGCAGTCTGAATGCAAGGCCCCATTGTCAGAGAACCAGCCCCTCCTCCTTTCTCCATACAGCAAACTCTTTAATGCTTTGTCATCTGCAGTGCTGCCACTTCCTATGCATCCAGGTCAGGGCAAGGTCGTGACTTTGGACACTAGCCTGTCTGGTCGGTCTGCTTATCTATCTGTATGTGTGTCTATGTGCATGTCTGCCTGTCTGTTTGCTCATTTGGGATTGAAAGAAGAATTCATAGGCCATTTGATATAGCTTTAAGCATGCTTGTGATCGTTGTGAATATACATGCTGTTCAGTAACTGCCTCCAAACCCCTCCCAGTCATAAAAGCCAGTCAAACACAGAGTGATATTATAACGCAGGGCAAAACCACTAATGTATTGCACCTAGAGCAAAGGAGAAACTCTGTCAACAGCAACTGCAGTGCTTTCTTTCCAAGGGGAGCAGCAGAGGCGGTGTGCTGACCTCAGAGCAAGCAGGGGACAGCTGGGAGGAGGCCGTAATCTTTTAATGACTTGAAAGACTTATCAGAACAATTGGAATCAAGGCCCTTGGCTTGATAAGGAGAGGAAAACACAAAGTGGTGTCAGACACTGAGCCGAGACTGGCTTGCTGGGTAGTTCACAGAGCTGCTGTGAAGGAGGTGCAGGGGACAGCAAGAGAAGGGGGAGGGGCCTTATCTGATAAGGATCACTCTGGGGCTTTGATCTCTAAGAAATTGATAAGAGTTTACAAAGTGTCATCATGGCTGGACAAGCAAGGCAACATGGCAGGTACAAACAAGCACAGCATGCTCCATTGGATTAGGCGTTGGGTTTAAGGACAGGTAACCAAATAAAAAAGATCAGCACTTGTAGACCATTAGCAAAGGGCCATAAAGGAGAGAAAGAGCCTGGAAACACATTGAAAATGGTTGTTGTAAAACACCACCCATTAAAAGATATCTGCTCTACATGTAGTACAAAGTTGTCAGATCACTGTCTTGGAATTACTAGCGTTCATCGTGGAAGAGTACTGTCAAGGATGTAGTGCTGATTTGTCATGTGGGATTATGTCTAAAGCATTGAAAACTAGAACATACAGCGAGATGTATGGCTTCCCTTTTCTGTTGTTATCTGTCATTCCTTTAATCCTAAACGAAATCCTGTCCATTGACCCTGATAAGCACAAACACAAAGTGGAAAACACATAGCCATGTGAAGGACAGAAAGAAAGATAGAAAGGAAACATTAACGGAAAAAGGGTATATTTCTGTTAGATTGTGTACATTGCCTCCTCCATAGCCAGGAGAATGAATTGCACACTAGGGTTCTGAAAAAGCGACACTTGATTGTCACATTTCAGGGTGTTTGTGTGTGTGTGGGGGGGGGAGGGGGGCTAGACATAGTGCAAAGCGAGAATCTAGGAAGCTGCTGACTAAGGCCCTGCGCATGGAAGGCAGACGGAGCAGGGTGCTCAGGGCAAGCTGTGGCCTCAGACAGATGCCCGGCTGTCTGTGTCTCCAGAGTGGAGTGGGGGAGACCCCTCCCCCACCCCCCCACTACTGATCAGTAATGGAGCAACCTGCCCTGCACCTGTGCCTGTGTCTGTCCCTTCATCCATCTGCACAGAGCAGGGCAGGCAGCACGGCCACAGCAGAAGGCTGTCCACTTTAACAATAATGAGTGCAGATGAAAAGTACATCTATCAGGCCATTTTCATCACAAGCCTACAAGGACAGCATCCATCGCTTGCTATGTTTGAGAATTATTTGTGGTCCAGGAGGCAACACTCTCTCCCCCGCACCCATGACCCCAATAACTCACACGCTTTAGCGATTACATTTCAGAGTGAGCTCAGTAGCAGTAGGAGTTGTATTGCTGGTCAACTGATCTAATGAGGAGCAGTGGAGCTGGCAGCTTTAAAAAATATATTCAACCAATACAACAAATTAATGGCAATATGAAAAGTATTACCCAATAAAGAAGCGAGAGAGAATGTGTATTTTAATTGCACAATTTTCAAAACAAAGAACAGCCACGTGAAAATGTTTGGTATTTTCTCTTTGTTCTCAACATTCACTTGCTTTGTTTATTTATTTTTTTGTTATTTGTAATGTATTGTTAAACACTCCTATTGCACTCACTCTGTATTCAGTTATTTGTGTGACAGTTGTCTGTGTTGATTTATGGGAAGCAACAGAATGGGAGAGAGAATGGAATGCATTCAGAGTTGTAACCTTTGTGTATTGCTGGTTCTGTACTGTGTATCTGGTTTGAGCCAACGTGATATGAACCAAAGGACGATTTTCATCAGTCTGTAATTAAAGGATTAAAGATGTCATAATCTCCATTATCAGTTTCCTCTTAAACACATCAAAGGTCTACTCAGTGAGAGTGCTGCTTCCTTAATGGTGTGAGGTTTGCTGTTCTTGTTGTTGAAAAAACAAAACAGCTCTGTAGTTATTTACTGATCTTGACAGCTCAGTCTTTTTTTTGTGCCTTTTCCCATACAAGAAACAAAACTGGATTTATTTTGTATGAAAGAGTGTTGTTAAATTACTTTATCTTTTTCCTTTTTCATTCTTCATTCTTCTGCTTGGTGACCTTTTTCTTTTCTTTTTTCTGATCTAAGAGATGTTCAGATTTGCCTGCAAGCCACTGCAGAGATGTTCTGTTTATCCAGAACACACTGTCCTTTCTTTATTCATTTACAGGAAGCTATTATTACACACTTAGAAGAGATTAAAAGAGAATTGTATAAATAATTGAATACAATAAGTTCAGTAGAGTACATGTAGCTCTAGGCCATAAATAATAGCAGCTTCCTTTTTTAATACATGTTGCAAAAATCTTACTCATTTTTTTCTACTGCTGGTTCACAACAGGAATATTTGTGTTAGGTACAGTCCCGAGATATCTTTATTATTCTGATTTAACACTTTCTTTTTGGTAGCTGGTTTTTAGCAAGGCTTGTAGATACAGTAATGGCCACTAGGTGGTGGTGCTAATCAGCCATTACAAATATATTCTTGTGCTCACTGATTTATGCATATATGTATGTATGTATGTATGTATTTTCAGTAATTGTACTAACAAGAAAGCTATTTTATTTACATAAAACAGCTTTCTTGAATGGGAACAGATGTTGTATTTCAATGTATTATATTACAGACTAATTATTTTGACAAACATATTTTTGTGTTAAATGCCACACTTCCTTTGTCACATACAACTACACTTTTCTATAAGATTTTAGATGAGTTAAGAAGCCACATTATGTTTAAACTAGTCTTGTAAAAAAAAAAAAAATCTGGATAGTGGTTTAACTTGGAGTCACTTGTTTTTTGTTTGTGTCCAGACAAAGAGATAACTTTGTAACTCTGCTGTACTGTATTTAATTCTGCTGAACAGCTATTTATTTAAAAACAACATAAACA
The DNA here is from genome assembly GCF_036373705.1 of Amia ocellicauda. Lineage (NCBI taxonomy): Eukaryota > Metazoa > Chordata > Actinopteri > Amiiformes > Amiidae > Amia > Amia ocellicauda. The sequence continues at coordinate 14,342,449 of NC_089859.1, forward strand.
ATCCCTTTGAATCCAGTTTTATCTCTGCAGAAAGTGTCTTTGGCCTGGCCTTACAGAGTGCCCTTTCCCATCAAACAATAAATTAACAAAGATGTAGGAGATCAAAACTGAACAGAGCAGTTTTATGAGGCCAGTCACTTCCCTTCTCTTCTGCAGGGGGTGTGAGTCTGACACCGTTAAAGTGTCAAAAGCCTTTTAACTGGCAATCTCCCAGGCTGAGTCTTTGGATTTTACTGGGCATTAGTCACAGAGCTCCTTTTCACCCACAAGTGTCCCTGCCAACTCATAAATTAAGATGAAACTAAAGGAAGCAGCGCAGCACACACTCGTTTCCACAATCTGTCCATCTCCAGCTTTGACTTCTTATGCCTTTGTTGCCTCTTTTTTCATACAGTGTTGAGTGTTAAGGCGCATTCCCCTTAAGCATGTGGCAATAAAAGATAAAAACATGACTGGGCATTTTGATTCAGTTAAAGGAAGCCCCCTTGCCACCTTATTTAAATTCCACAAAACATGCTTTTGGTCCAGATGTTTTTATTAATTTATTTTTCTATGAGGTGGAAGAAGATCATTTACAAAGAGAAGCACACATACCACACATCTCCATAAAATGATCTCTTATTTGTCTGACTCTTTATCCAAGGTGACTTTTAAACTTTTAAATAGAAAGAAAAACAATGAGTTTTAAACACATGCAAAAACTGATTCAATCAGATAACAAGTCCCAAAGTTATTTTGCTTACATAATGCATGTGTAAGGCTGTGTAATATTGGGGATAATGTAGAATAGAAATACAATAAATGGAGGGTAACAATCATGATACATGTGCAGTTAAATTACATAGCATCATTGAAATGCCTACTTTGCTTTCACAAAAACATGACTTCCATGTTATGTGCTTCCTCTGTAATCATACTACTAGCTGATTATGCATAAAACACAAAATATAAAATATAATAACAGGAAATATTTATTGATCATAAAAAACAGTGTCAGAAGTAACAAGGAAAATGGAAAATATAAACATGCAACTTCAGAATATATGTTTATTTGTTTGTTTATTTATTTATGTAGGAGGATACTGGGAAAATGCATCAGTAATGTAAATCACAACAAATACTTATGAATAAAAGGTAAAACATCTGTAACACTTGGCTAAATACATTTACAAATATATATCAATTGTTTTCTCTAGTTCAAGGTTTTAATTACCAAAAAACCTCCTCTTTGTCACAAACTATTAACTACATTCGCTGAAGCTAAACGTTATAATTATTTCCAGCAAATTAGATCAGCTAATTTCCACAGTATTTATTTATAGCCAGAACCAAATTCATAATCAAACTTGTAAGAGCTTAAAACACTCAGATTGTGTGATAATGTAAAGAGTGATCACAAAAGTGTGTCTTTTAAATCTCGGACAAACATATTTGAATGGTGCATGTACACCAGGAGGGAGCCATTTCATTTGAATATTACCTGGCTTGACTTCCTGTAAGAAAACGTCAGATCCTTTCTTTCTTTTTGTCTTTTTCTTTTTTCCTCGTTGTCCGAAACTGAGCACAATTGCGTGGAGTATGAACACCTGAGGCCGTGTGAAGGGGGTGGGGGGGGAAACCCGAGAAACAGCCGCTTCAGGGACCTGGGACCCGGACTCAGACACAGGTGAGCGCCGAGGCTGGAGCTGCTGGATGACTTGTGTGTGTTTTATGACTTCCGCGAAGCCGCGCAGGTGAGTCCAGTTTCGACGTGACTTCGCCCGGGCTGAGAGAGTGGAGCAGGCGGCCAGGGTTTCCACTTTAGTTCAAAATATCAAACTATAAGTCTCAAAATGTACCACTTAATGTAATGGAGTGACATTCGCGTTTCTTTCTTTCTCGGAATTAGATCTTTTTGTGTGTGAAAGTTTTATAACTGACACACTCGTATATACCAATGCGTGTTTGTGTGTGTGTGTAGCACTCTATGAAAGTTTAAGCTTTTTCTGTTTTTATTTGTTTTCATCAGTTTTCGTTGAATGCGGAAACAAAGAAATGACGTGATGTGTGTGATGGTGGTTTTATTACATAGTTACCATTATTTACTTTTCTGTGACGGGGGCACGTTGCTGCGGTCGTTAACCTTGACCTGTCACTCATCTAATAATAATGTTACATTGTTTGAGCCAGAACTTGGTGCGACTGTTTGACTTGTGAGAAATATCAACATTGCATTTGATTTTCATTTTGTTAAAAAGGAAGTAAAGAAAGTTTCAGTTGAAAGTCAGACTGGGGTTGTTTTTTTATTTTTGTGTTTGGGTAGAGGGTGTGGATACAGTTCGAGAAACTTGTCAGTCCACAAGACTTAAAGGTAACTACCAGCAACTTGATCAATAACTTCACCCTGTGTATCTTGATAACTGCTGGAAGACTTATTTTGTTGTTTGAAGCAGGTCTGGGAAGATTTAAAAGATACTAGGGAGAGCATTTTAGCTGGTCAGCCATTTTCAGTGACTTATTTATTTTGTATCTGTTCAATCAAATGCTGTTGCTCAAGAGTCTGTTTTTTAGTGTACCAAATATAAATATACCCAATACAATCATTTCTGTTGCCTTTATATATTAAGCGGGTGATTGCTGAGATCGTGTATGGTTCTGTAAATTTACACGCATACACACACAATTTGTAAACACACATACATGCAAATTAATACTATACACACAGTCCACTTAATGGAATATAAACAAAGATATTTAAGTATGTTGCTCCACAATAATTGGCACACCTAGCATATAGCTCTTGATCTCACACCTGATGTTATTTACATAGCTGGGTGCAGGTGATGCTTGCTTTGTTTTTCTTTGGCTGGACTCTGTCTGCTTCATGTGCTGCAAAAACAGAATGGAAAACTCAGTACTGATCCATGGCTTGTTGCTTCCAGGTTTGAGAAGTTCTTTGTCTGGACTTGATTTTGATAAGGAATACATGGTGTAGTAGTGTCTGCTTGTTTTGGTGATTTATGCACACAGCTGCCGTACCAAGCACAGGGTAGAACCTGGTGAGACTTCCTATCAGCTATACAGTGTGGTTAGTGGGGGAGGGGAAATCTTGCTGGAGAGGAGAGATCCAGAGTGGTTTAGTCATCAGACCCCTGTGATGTAAACTCACACGGTAGCTGTAGGCGTCATAGGTGAGCACAGCCCCACAGACACACTGATTGTGAACATCTGGCGTGTCTTGTCAGCACCTGTGGAGTTCACTACTGCCCAAGTGCGGTGGGGAAAATGACAATTCAGAATTGTATGTCCTCTATCCAAACCGAATGAGCCTCCTGCATACAAGTATCAGACATCAGTGTCTCTGCACCAGAGGTTTACTAACCGGACTTAAAGATGTATCTTCTTTTAGGAGTGGCTGTGTTTCAAACCTTTGGGATGAAATGGGCCCATTAAATAAACATTTTGTGGTGTACCCCTCATGTCGCAGCACAAGAGAACGGCCAACTGAAAAAAAGCAAAGATTCAAATGAGTGTGTGGCAGTCCTTACAAAGTGTTGAATTAAAACCCCTTTAGAAACATTCTCCCTTTATAAATAAATTATTTGGTGGGAAGACATGGTCTCATCTATAGCCCAGCAGCTGATAGGACAGTCTGTGACTACATCAGAGCACCGGTTTAATGCCCGTGGTGTGAATGCTCTGCTGGCAGTTTCAGAGGTTTAAATACTTGCTTGAGAATTTGCCGCCAGAGCAGGCACTGACTCACAGCCCTGCTCCTGGCGAGAAGACATCCCTGTATCTGACAGAACTGCCACCCACAGTCTTCAAACAAACCTGCCGAGCAGCAGACCCCATCCATCATGCACAGGAACCAGCACAGCCAGTCATAATCTTTTTTTTTTTTTTTCCTTTACTTTTTTTTTAAATTAAGATCCCATTTAAAAAAAAGAGGTTCTAATTGCATCCTGAATATAATCACCTGGATTAGTGCTTAGAAGTCATCTTCCTCTACACACAGTCCAGAAATGCAATCAAAGATCAGACTTTCTTTGTCTGTCTTTTTTATGCAAGTTAAAACACGATTGTTGCTATTTTTAAATATTTCTTCTCCACCTTCAAAGCAGATCAAGTTTAGGTTAATGGTAGTTAGCTGGGATGTTAAAGCAGGAATATATCACCACTTGTGCTTTCTCTTATTCCTGATATTCCATGAAAAGTCTATTTTTCCCTGGTACATGGTGACCTAAACAGTTTTTCAGAAAGTCCCTGAGGAAATAAGCTAGGCTTTGCTTTATTTGTATACTCAGACAGTGGCTCCAGCCAGATGTATAGCTTTTAAGATGCATGCTTGATTTTTGCACAAATCCAAACCATAAAAAAAGCAAACAAAATGTACATGCTCTTGATGGAGTTCAGGATTTATATTAACAAATAACAGCACTAGTTTTGCAAGAGAGAAGAGAAAGGCCAGCTAAGCAAGATGCCCACTGCCAGTAAATGATCAGCATTCCCCAAGCTCCATGCTGCCTCGTTAGTGAACGTGAGTGGGCAGATGGGAAAGCCTTTCCACTCGGCTGGGCTGTCCATTGCCCAGTCACGCAGTTCGGAGAGGCCGATCGACGGCGAGTTGCACTAACAATGGTTTCCCACACTGCACCTGATCACAAGTGTTGCACACATGCTCTGTTGGCTGAGCCAGAGGTGGAGGAGTTGAGTTTCAGGCAGGGAGCGACCAGCCGCTCGTCTCCAGTTACTTGTTTGTGTGGAGCTGCTGTGTGCTTAACATCTCTGATCCCAGTTCCCAAGCCGGCTTGAACACAAATACATGAAGAGGAAAAAACACCTTAGAATCAGTAAATATGCTTTTCTTTCTTGTCTCTGTTGTTCTCTCTGTCATGTCTGAAGCCACTGCTGAGGTTGGTATGATTTCAGTGGAAGTGAAGACAGAACCTGCAACCTGCTGTCAGAAAAGTTTGTCACGTGTGAGGGGTTTGTGAATGTTGCCTTACTCGGGGATGTATTTGAATTGGAATTTGGCACTTGTGCTCGAAGAACAGATATGTTGTGAGATAAACTACCAGCAGAAACTGCAGTGCATTCCAAGACAGAAGTGTAGTGTGCGGCCGTTTTCTTCTTCTTTCTTAATGTGCTTGTGGGTTTTATAATGTCATTCTTGTGACAACCCCCCCAAAACAAAATGTATGCTTTGTTTCACTGTACACAGAGATGGGTTATGTTTCAGTGCATAGTTACCTGCAGTGATAGCAAGAATATTGATTTCTTTTTTTCTCTTCATTTAAAGTGCTGTTGATGGTTCCTGTCAGGGAATGCTGTGGCTATTGCTTCTTTTATTCACTCTGTATGCGGTGTAAGTGGCTAGAAAGACTCATTTTGAGCTGTAAGGCATACATTCATTATTAATGCAGTAATACCAATGAGAGAGAATTATCAGAGCTTATGAACCTTCATAGAAAATAATCTTGTTGCTGACTGGCTGAGAGGGGGTCATTATTAGCTGGGACTGGGTTCCTTTATAGCTCAGCAGTGCTTTCATAGTGTTACAGTACTTGACTATTGTTCATTATTAATAATCAAGTTCAGATTTTTCTTTCAGATTACAGCTCAGGATTTAGTTGCAGATTTTTTGAAGTGCGTGGTGACATTTAGCCCAGTTAAGTTTTCACAGCATTGGGAAATCGGGTTCCGGCTGATGTACAAATATCTGCAGTGCCTCTGTTCAGTATTTCATGTGCTTAAGGCTCATTGGGATTGCAGCTGCAGATCCGCTGTAAAAACCTGAGCAGAAGTCGTCGTTTTATAGGGGCAACAATTAAAAACAAATGTATGTTTGGTTTTTCAGGCAGCTGAGATTAAATGGCGTGGAAGATAATTTCCTGACCTTGGTTTGGATTATTTTTTTATTTTTATTTTTTATTTTTTGTCATTTTTTGGTTCAGCTGCCCAAGGAGGCTGGAATTCACACCCAGTCCTGCTTGGAGGAGGAATAAAAATAGTGAACTTTAGAAAGGCATCACAAGTTTTGACTGAAGGAAGGAGGAACAGAGGGGAAGCTGGACTTTGAGGCCTGTGTTGGCCACAGTGATGGAGCCCAAGCCCCCTGTCCCGCTTACCTGGGCCCAGGTGTGTAAGGAGTGTGGCCAGGCTCACGGCAGCCAGGAAAACCACCTGTATGAATACCAGGATGAAGTGGACGACGAACTGGTGTGCCACATCTGCCTGCAGCCCCTCCTTCGGCCCCTGGATACCCCATGTGGGCACACCTACTGCTCTCACTGTCTCGGCAGCTTCTTGCAGGAGCAGGACTTCTGCCCCGTGGATAGGCAGAGACTGCAGCTGCAGCAGTGCCGCAAATCGAGCCTGCTAGTGAGGAACCTGCTGGATAAGCTGACCGTGCTATGCCCGTACCCAGCACACTGTGACCTCCAGATGCAGCGCTGTGAGCTGCAGCCTCATCTCCACAACAGGTGAGGAGGAAGGGGAAAAGGCAGGGGGGATTGGGGTAGTTAGGGGGAGGGGTGTGCTTACCTGTTGACACCTCTCCTTTGCTTTCTGGATGCCCTGTTGGACCTGTTCCCCCGACACAAGGTAAGAAAATAAAACATTGGGCTTTATACTTGTTTTTTTCACCACATCCTTTGGGCTCAACCAACTGTAATATATTCTGTTTGTGAATCTGATTATACACGGTTACTAGATGCATTTTGTGTGAAATGTACACAGTCCATACTAAACAAGTCCACAAAGATCAGGAATGGTGCTTGAGAAGACGCAAAATGGAAAGTTCTGTTCATTTAAATGGAAAATCAATTTTTAGCATCCTATCAAGATCACATTACACTGTTGAAAAAAGGCTTTATTGAATTATTGTATTATATTTTGAATTGCTATGTTTTATGTAAATTGAATTTGTAGTGTTCGATGCCTGTACTTAACTGTATTTTTGCACTTTGTTTTGCACTTATGTTTTAAGTCGCCCTGGATAAGGGCGTCTTCCAAGAAATAAAAATAATAATAATTTGTGGAAGCTTAGCTCCTATAATGCACTGATCTACATTAGCATTTTCATTTTAACCCTTTATACTTATAAGGAGCGCAGGTATGTGACACATTTCAAATGAAACTAGACAACCTGTACCATAATATTCTGCATAGTTGATCATGATTAAACAAACTATATTGCAATACTACCACCTTTTTTCCCAAGATAAGTAATTGCATAATTATTAATTTACATTATTGGATTTTATTAAACAACTTTATTAAAAAACTTATTTTTCTTACAATTGTCCATTAAAGTACTAGTCAAAATAAAAATTAAGACAAACTGGGTGAAAATTTGATAAACTTTGAAGGAGTTATGATTTATTTTGTATGTATTAAAAATAGCAATTCTTGAACTGGAGTAAATTTTCTCCCTAATTTGTAAGTCAATATTTCCATACAGCAACATCAGATCTTAACAATCCTGTTTCCATATATTAATAGATGTATCTCAACCCACAGGGGTTAAAAATCGAAAACTGTTTGTCAGTAGACATTGCTCCAAATTGTTTCAATGCAATGCTTGTTGACCTGAAGTGTGCTATGCAAATGTGATGTGCAGCCATATTTTGTATGTAGCGTCAACAATAGTTATTTCTTGATCGTCTACAACTATCTGGTTTTAGGTAATTATAGATTGTGATTATGAAGCATCATTTTTAAATAGTAAAATTATGGTTATTTAATCTTTATTAATTATTATTTGCATAATGAATCAAAAGAAGAGTGAAGTGTCTCAGTAAGCGTGAAAAAAAAAAAAAAAAAAAAGGAAAATAGTCCAGCATATTTCTGGTTGCAGAGTGAACCAAAAACATTGCACACAACCTTCACTTTTGGGGAAAGTCAGCAAAGCTCTTGGTCTTGAGTTGATAAGGATGTCAGCAGTAACAAAAACTCCTCTTTTCATGCCAAAATCAAAGCAAGGTCAGCTTGAGACGTTCCAGACATCCTTGGAACACAGTTGTATTATTTATTTCTATAATCCTGACTGATTTTGAGATTTCTCTTGTTTTAATTAAAAAAAACTAAATGGGGAAAAAAAAACACATGCCCTGTCTGTACTTGAGCTCTGGCTACACTTCACAAATTGTCTCTGCTCTATAAATTCTCTGAAAGCAGGTTAGCACTAACTGGCACATTCATAATGATAAAAAGAATTCTCTGGCCTTCTTTCCTCACCTTCTATTTTTGGACATTAGCTTTGAAAGGTGAACTGGGGGCCTTGTGTGCTGTGCTGTGGAAAACTCCCAGTGCAGACACAGACAACATTTAGAGTGGCAGCAATCTGTTTGAATCACCAGTCCCCTTGCTCTGCACACTCTCTTGGGCCAGCAAGGGTTTACAGTACAGTTCAAAGATTTCTCTTATGTTCAGTTTTGCCTACTTTTGACTTGCTCTGTTCTGCAGTTAAATTTTAACACAAGAGCTACTGCCATACATACAGATTGGGCTATTCTCTGATTAACTCAATGTATTGATCAGTGGGGCTGACTGCCAGGCTGTGGCATGACCGAACGAGTGGCCTGTGGGTGTATGTGGCAGACAGGATTATTTCCTCAATCTTACAGATAAATAGTATCTTTAAAGTGCCTGTTTTATATCTGAGCTGTGCCTCAGTTTAATCACTAAATGAACTGATGCTAGGCATACATTTAATTCCATGAACTGAAGGCTTGCAAATGTCTAGTTTTTAATTTATTTCGCAAGAAACCACAAATACACGTTTGTGAATCTGTTGAAAAGAGAGCAACCACTGTTGGAAATCTTGGTCACTAATGCTAGAAATGTTTGTTTTTGATTGGCCCATGTCAATAAAGGTTCTAGGTTATGGAAAAATAGATTATAATTCACAAGCTACCCTATGTTTTTGTTATTCAACCTTTCTGATGTAAAAGGAAAGCAGAGACAAAGTTTTCAAGGTGCAAAACAAGTGACCTACTCTAAGCCTAAACTGAAGACTGATTTCCATAACATGAGTAGTTGCTAAAACTTCATGCTGTCTTGCACTTGGCTCTCACCAGGATGAGCACCAATTAAGACGTACCTTTACAGTAAACTAATGTGATCCATCTGCATGAGTGTTCTTTCTGCGTCTCATCAGCCCACTCTTTCATGGTGTCATGAAGGTTTCAGATTGTTTAAATATATGTAAACTAATCTTTATCAGAAAATGAAATCACAAGCCTTTAAAGCATGGCATCCATATATTCCCTAATATGTTTAATATTAACAACATCAAAAACAAAAATGATATGCCACTATTTAAAAATGTTGTGATACCATCCACAAATATTCAAGTATCATATTTTTTATCTTGTAGGATGTTTGATTACAAACTAAAGCCTCAGTTCTACTATATCATTAGTGGTTGATAGCCTGTGCAACCTGCTGCTTTTAAGTGTTAGTTTTTGATTGCCTTTCCATCTGACCAAATATCCAGAGACATGAGCGTGAGTTGACATTAACATCCCTGCTTGTCCCCTATTTTGGAGAAAATAAATGATCCAGCAGGGTAACAGGTATGCCATGAAGTTTTGCCAACAAGTCAAAAATAGATCATTTCCTTCCTGTTATATAAACTCAAATGAAAGTTCAGTATAACAACCTTAAATCACTATGGAAAAATATAAATTAAAATAGAAAAAAACGAAATAGTGGTGTAATAAACATGTTGTGCTTTTCTTTGACAAAATTATATATTTTTTAATTACATTTGATAAATAAGACTCCCAGCTCCTCCATATTATACAGAATGCCTCCTAAATCAATTATTGATCTTAAATGTCTAGGTGTGTATAGGCAATGTTAAAGTTTCTCTGTCCTCCACGCCTGTTCATTTCAGATGCCCTGGCTTTAGGAAGCTGCGTGAGGAGGCGGAGAGGAGGAAGAGACCTCACTGGAGCGAGGTGAGGACAGCGAAGGCAGAAGGGGAAGCAACCACAGAGCCCAAACACACGCCCACTCTGTCCCGAAATCTCACACCCCGTGCCAGCTTTTCTGAGCCAGGACTGATCAACCCAGCCTTTGAGGAGAGTGAAGATGGTAAGAACTACTGTAGGACACCTCTCCCTTCTCTCTCTCCACATCACCTGCTTCTCTCCCTCCTTTCCTTTGCGTTTAACATTTACGGTTGATTGGGGTTTTAAAGTGTCAGAATTTATAGGAAACTTTATACATTCATATTTTTTTAATTATATAAATGGGCGCACACATGAAGATCACCTCAGAACATCTTGGATCTGTTTCTGTAAGGTTGCTTTGTCTTATGACTGATTTTAGCTAACGCATGAGTTCTGAACAAGGGCCAGGCCTTTACTTAAGCTGAAAACTAAAGTGCATGGAATGGAAAAAGCAAATCATTCCCCGTTGGTGCCATTCTTGAAAAAGAGAAAAATGAAACATGACTCTGGCCAAACAGCACTGTTCGACTGCATTTTTTTACAGGAAGGTAGCAGGTATTATTTCCTGCCTTAGCCGAGCCCCGGCCCGCAGCGCTCACTAAATCAGTGACACGCACAGTGAAGTCATTGTCTGAACATGGGAAGTAATAACAAAAGCACTAACTCGCTTTCTACCTGCAGAGCATATCTGCAGAGAGCACCATGGGGCTTTTTGCCACCTGGTTACGAGAATAATGATCAAAACAAGCCAGGAGGATGCATATTATCCCATCTGTGTCATCTTTGTCGTCGTGAATAAAATCGGCCCTGCCTAAATCAAATCAAAGTACTCCCTGAAAGTTTGTCATAGATCAGCTCTGGAAAACACAATGTCTTCACATATGACTCGGCAAGACCCAGTCATTGGCCTTGATAAGATCAGCTTGCCTCCCTGACATAATAATGAAGTAGGCCATGTTATATTAATAAGAACTTGCTCACCAATTTAAGGAACTCCAAACAAACCAACAGAAAACTTAACCAAAATGCATCGCCCTTATCCTGTACATATTCATTTGTCTATAAAATATATTCAGGAAAACAAAACTGACTTCATTATTTTATTTGAACAGCAACAATTCAGATGGGAGATGGCAGGTGATGTGGGCCATACACCATGAATATCCCCCCTTTGGCTGGCATATGGTGCCAAGTGATTGAGACCGGTTTCACTTCCTGTCCGGGTTTTTGGTTTCAGACGTGCCCCAGAGATCCAGCCTGATGGCTGAGACAAATGTGGTGGAGTTAATCCGAGATGATCCAGAGGAGGGGCTGGGCATCCGGATCGTTGGTGGGAAGGACACTCCTCTGGGGAACATTGTCATTCAGGAAATCCTGCGGGAATCACTGGCAGCCCGTGATGGAAGGCTGGCCCCTGGAGACCACATTCTGGAGGTACAGAGACTGTCCCCTGAGGGGCCTTATCGCATAGTCTGTATCTCTTTCTCTTTCCCTCTCTTTTTCTCTCTCTCCCATCTGCTTCCAGGATAGTGTTGGTCAGCATGTTTGCAATCAGTCAACTGATTTGTTAATGATTTATAGACTGTTTACTGTGGATTGATTATAAAAACAAAACCCTGATCAGAACCAGATGTTTCTAAAGACACACACAAGATGTAACATTGTGAAAATGCTGTACTTCCTGTTGCTAAAGTACAGCTAGACAACGCCAAACAGAAATGAGGGGGATGACTTCACTAGGTCACCAACAGCAAAACTTCTGCATAGGCTGGTCTTCGCTTCGCTGATGCTCAGTAAAGCTGAACAGTGTTGTATTGGTTTCATGAAGCTTGAAAGTCCCTGTTCAGCCTTTGCCAGGCACTAACTGGTACTGACTCTGTTGTTTTTAGTAAACCTGTACTCAAAACACCACAGGCTTTTTCTGCCACGTTGATATTGCCTAATTCCACTTCTAGCGTTAGTTTTTTTTTTATTTTGTATGATGATTTTCGGTTGCTTCTAAAATCTGCCAATGAAGCCTGCATAGAGATTTGGCTGAGACAAGGGAAAATCTAATGCCATGATTATTGTTATTACATAGTATATAAATGCATACATCGCACATTATAAAGATTATAATGTAAAGAAATAATGAGTCTACACAATGTTTTACCCCTCCTTCTATATTCCACACTTCCATTTTTATGCAGCCGTCGCCATACTTTCCACTATAATTTTCATTTTCCTGTAATGCATAAAATAACTGCTTAATGATGGGACATGGTGATCTTTCTCCAGACACCAAACTCATTGCGATGCCTTTGCTTCATTAGTCTTCTCAAATGGTTACTTCCTCACTCTTGCACTGGAGGTGTTGGAATGCAAGTGGAGTTGACAGAATAGGTTCAGATTAGTCTTTGGGAATCTAACTTTACTGTGCCCCAAGACTTTTTCCATTATTTGGCTGGGCCAATCAGAAATCATTATGGAAGGCTCTCATGTTGCTGCTTTAAGATCAGCAATGAGATATGAACTGTCTCCTCTTCTTTCTCCCCTATTTTTAGCTTTGACATGAGATTTTTACTACATATTTATTAAAAATGCTGACGTCTTTTTTCTACTTCATTATTTTTGATTGAATTCAATGCATTAGAACAAGGTTGTACTGATTTTCGAGGAGGCCATACTGTTCTCTCCTTTATCGCAACAAAGGTCTTCATTGCTGAATTTATTACATTTGTCAACATGGTTGTGGTTTTATTTTGGTATTTGTCAGTTCTATTTGTACATTGTGAGCTAACATGGTTAAAACACCAAGGGTTAGATAGCAAAAGGCTTCAAATGGTTTTTAGCCACAATCATTGTATAAAGGCTTACCTGCTTACTGCAGGCATAGTCATGCAGCTGAACTCCTCAGTGGAGATTACATCATCCTGTCATGGTGCCACAGTGAACACACCCTGTTACTCTCCTCTTATTTGAAATTCCTGATACAGTAACCACTGTGACTCTGACTGGTGTTCAGACAATTGGTGGATCACTGTCAAAGGTGCCTGAGTCCTAGGACTGGAGTTCTGATATTGTCCATCAGCCTTTCTAGGCCAAAGGCTCTGAGGAGGAGGACGACAAGATGTGTTGTGCAAACTAAACCAGCCATGCCACATTACCTCACATCTGTTCATTACACTAAACTGCACAGATGTCAAAGCACAAGCTTCGAAGAATAAAGAGATTTGAATTGTAGTATTTCTCAAATCCTCAAGATTGCACAGACCATTTCTGTAACCTTGCCCATCTGCGTTTACTGGAACTAAGGTTTGGGGCTGTGGACGGACTCCTTCAGTGTGCGATTGATCAATCCAAATGAGCGAGACTGGCGCAATGACCTTCACTTGTTTTTATACCTTGTGTTCTGATGTGCTCCTTGTTGCAACCCTGAATGATGGTGGCAGGGACTGACTAACTGAGCCCCTGTGCTTGCTGTGTGTTGCAGGTGAATGACGTGAATGTGGCCAGCGTCCCTCACAGCCAGGCCATCGTGGTGCTGCGGCGGCCCTGTTCTGTGTTGCGGCTCACGGTGATGCAGGAGAAAGGCTTCTCCACCCGGAACTCCCGGACCGAGCAACCTGCTGCTGTGTCCACCCTCACCCCGGCCCCCGTGCCCACCCCTACCCAAGGAACAGTCATCCAGGTGGCCCTGCTCAAGAGGGACCGCTCCGAGCCACTTGGCATCAAGCTGATCCGCAAGTCTGATGAACCAGGGGTCTTTATCCTTGACTTGCTCCCGGGGGGGCTGGCGGCTAAGGATGGGAAGCTGAGGAACAATGACAAGGTGTTGGCCATCAATGGACAAGACCTGAGACACGGCACACCGGAGAGCGCCGCGCAGATCATACAGGTGTGGCCTGTTCTTCCACACATGTTCGTCCTTTCTTATTCCTTTTATAACACACTCACACACATGTACACAGGACCAGTACTCAGATTCGATTAAAAAGATTATTCCAACCACCTTGCGATCATTGTGAAATCAACAGTGTGGCTCTGGTGTTGTTTGCAGGCGAGCGAGATGCGGGTGAACTTCGTGGTGATGAGGCAGGCTGAGGAGCCTGAGGGGAGTCCAAGCAGTGAGGGGGCCAGTAGAGGGGCCAGGAGAACTGAAATGCAGTACTACCGACGCAGGGCCACTTACATGAAGGTGAGTTCTGTTTCTTTGCCATATGTGTGGGACAAGTCAGAAAAGATTCTGCATAAGTGTAAACTTAAAAAAAAAAAAAGATTCCTAAAGACGATTTTGTAAACGCACAGCCCTGTAAAGCCACACAGAGACAGCCAGGCTCTGATTATTTTTAAGTACCCGACAAGGGCATCAACACCAAATGCAAAAGACTGAAAAAGTCAGACACATCGGCTCTGCTTAATGATTGCTTGACTTGCGTACATCTGCAAAAGACAGATCCTACTGCTGGTTGATTAGTACTGATGCCAAAGGTCCTCTGGAACTGCACAGCTGAGCTCATTCAGAGCGTTGCCTGCCGTCGGTCTGTGTGCAGCTGTGATTTTCGCTGTGGGCGGCCCGGTGTTTCCTCTGGTCTAATGAGCCAAGTGCCTAAGACACCACAGCCGTCATTTAGATGGCAGGGCCACACCAGGGAAGATAAGGGAATAACCAGCACCCTATGACGCTACAGGGTGTAACCAGGAGGTGAAACACTTCAGAGCTGACGTATGCCTGGCAGGCAGAGATAAAAGATTCCTGTAGCAGCTTGCTTCAGATCAAAGGGAAGTGGTAGCAGCAAAGGTGGCAGAGCTTGTTGTTTATTGAATGGAGCAGCACAGGATCAAAGCTGCCAGTAGATTGTCTTTGCCTGTAGAGCTAAATCCTTCACTCTGTGTGGGAGGAGGGGCCCCCTGCCAGCCTGCTGGGCTGGTCTCACTTGCCTACATGCCCCCCCCCTCTCCCTTAGAGACCCCTGGCTCCACAGTCACAGGGAGACGGAGAGAACTGTGGATTTCCACACGTGCCCACAGTGTTAGTACTTTTATCTCTGCCTGGATTCTAACCACTCGACACTGGTGTTGGTGTATATATAACATATGATATATAAATATAAATGAATAATCTTAGCTTTTCATTTTCATGGTCCATAAAACCTAAAATATGAGTTATTGCTAGATGGTTCTGGCAGTGTTGTAATGTGTGTGAATGTGCGTGTCGGCCCAGGATCCTCCAGGGGGATTCTCCAGCCAGGAGAAGACGGTGAGCCTGAAGAAGGAGCCCCGCCTGTCCCTGGGAATCACCATCGCGGGGGGGCGAGACAGCCGCAGCCGCGTCCCTCTCTACATCACCAGCGTCCAGCCTGTGGGCTGCCTGCACCGGGACGGCACCATCAGAACCGGTAAGCCTGTCGCTCTGATCCGGACCCGCCCCCCTGCTCCTCTTCCAGCTCGCTCTGAGCCCCCTCTGTATTGCTACTGTAGGACAGTTTGATCTACAGCCTCTTCAGCAGGAATGTCTCAATCGCTGTGAAGTCCAGATTGTTTATTTCTGACAGTTTCCCTTTTTTCTTCCTGTAATACTACTTTGTGATTGGAGGACAAAGATTGATTGATATGTGCTGCAACCAATCACAAGCTTGGTAAGAGTTTGGCTCATGTGGTTGAGAAGTTTCCAAATGTAATTGTGCAGTGGTAAGATGTAAGACTTATTTCTCCAACTATAAGAAGATGGATATCAGAGCTTGATAAAGAATGTAAGTCTGAAGTGGAACAGTATGTTGAAATGTTAGGTTTGGGCTTCAGACTATTGTTTGGCCTTAAAATGTCGCAGAAAACCTACTGATGTAATACAGTGGAGTATCCTGTGAGGTCTCTCACAGTTTAACATACAGATCCTGAATATGATTTAGGTGTTTACTATAATTTGTGTGTTAAAAAAGTGGGAAAATGTTAAGTGATACCTCTGTTTAGAAACTACCAGACATATCCTGCAATACATTTCACAGATTAGACTGATTTGCAGAGCTGCTATACAAGTGCTTTGGGAAGCCTTGACTGCCACGAAGGAGGGTGATCTAACTGTAGTTCGGGCTTC
This sequence comes from Amia ocellicauda, assembly GCF_036373705.1. Lineage (NCBI taxonomy): Eukaryota > Metazoa > Chordata > Actinopteri > Amiiformes > Amiidae > Amia > Amia ocellicauda. Next base: position 14,358,463 of record NC_089859.1, read on the forward strand.
TCCTCCACAGGGGATGTGCTGCTCAGCATCAATGGTGTGGACCTGACCCAGCTCACCTACAACGAGGCAGTATCTGTTCTGAAAGCCCAGGCAGCCCAGTCCACGGTGGTGCTGAAGGTGGTGGAGACCCTGTTCGAGCAGGCCGAGGAGGAGGAGGAGGGCCAGGGTGCCGACCAGGAGGAGCTGCAGCTGCTGGAGATGCCCAGGGAGGACGACCTCACCTGGGCCCCTCTCTGGACCCGGTGGCTGGGGCTGCCCAGGTAAGACGGCAGCTGCCCTTTAGAAGACGTTTGCAGATTATTTATAGTTTATCTGTTTTTTTTTTTTTTGTGTGTTTTTTTTTCCAGTAGTTTTTTTTTTATTTTTATTTTTTTATGATATTTTCACATCTTATTTAAGCTGCATCGTTCTTTAATATGTGCCAGGCACCCACTATTATCAGATAATGGATAGTAATACATTCATAATTAAGTTATTGTTCAATAATGATCATTATCCAAGAGCCAGTGTTGCCATTAGTCTTTACTAATACACTTCATCAGATTTCTATTGAAGCATTTATAGAGGAAATCCATTAGATCAGCCAATGCATTTTGATTTGCATAGAGCACTTTCTTATGGTAAGCATCATCTCAAAGTCTCTGTGTGGTAAGTCACTTGTGTAGCTGTATAAAAGTGTCTTACAGCAACCAAGACATATATCAAATATAGTGTGTCATGTCATCAGATTTCAGTGAAAGTGGGTAGCTGTAGTAAAAGAGTCTGATAAAAAGAGTGAGAGAGAGGTTAACATGTTACAAGAATAAGTTGCACAGTTGTCACCTTGAGGTTTCATTTCTGAGTGAAACCAAAAGAAAAAAAAAACTTGCAAACTTACTAACGTTCATGAACCAACCTCTTTAGATACATTGTTAGGATTTATACACACTTATACACACAGGTAGCAAATTGTTTATTTCCCCAAAAAAACTCTCCGTAACTAAAATTAAAACAAAAGAGCAAAAGTGTTGAGTGAATGTGCGTTCTCACTGAGCACTCCTGCATTGCAGCCAACTGCACTGGTGCCGTGACATCATCCTGCACAAGACCAACAATGAGAGCTGGGGGTTCAGCATCGTGGGGGGGTATGAAGAGAACAATGGACAGCAGCCCTTCTTCATCAAGACCATTGTGCCAGGAACACCTGCCCATTTCGACAGCAGGCTGAAGTAAGTCCTTTCCCTGTGAGGCCATGATACAGTATGTCTCTCTTTGCATTTGTAGAGAGAGATCCGCAGACCTGTCCCTACTGGCTCAAATATCCGCATTGCTTTTCTTCACCTGTTTGTAGATGTTCGTTTTTGTTTTTATATATATAAAGTAATTCTTAGTGATTCTATCACTTCAATGAGGCATTTACTTTTGTTGATTTATGATTGTAGCATTGACAACTTATAAGGAAATCTGAGCCTATTAGTTAATTATTTCAAATTATCTATTTAAAATAAATTGAATCCAGTAAGATTTAAGTTCAAAAAAGGCTTCAAGTAGCTACTCTATTATCTCTATGAATGATAACTAGCATGTGTGAGAGAGACTGGCAGGGTATAGGGTTTGATGAAACTTGTGGCCTTATGAATGCTGTGTATTGAGAGAGCACAATGTCAACACAAACCTGAGCCAGCTGAAAATCTGAAGGAAGAGCTGTTGAGATAAAAACCTGAGCCTTCTTTTATTTTATTTTATTTTATTATTAAAAAGGCTGCTCGATGATAACAGTAAAAGAGGGGGAATGTGTTGTTCATCTCAGCCCAACTCATGATTCAATTCCTAATTCCAGTGGAACAGACATTCACAGAGCCGCCCGTCTGATTCCTGTGGTTTCATTGCCATCCGTGACCTCACTGGGAAAGCCAAGCCTGCCTCCTCTGATCCAGCCCCCTTTTTTCATCTTGCAGGTGCGGTGATGAGATTGTGGCTGTGAACGGGGCCACTACAGGAGGCATGAACAACTCCTCCCTCATCCCAATGCTGAAGCTGCAGAAGAACAAGGTCACTCTGACTGTGGTGTCTTGGCCCGGCAGTCTTGTTTAGCCCAGCACGTCTGCAGGACAGGAATAGCTGAAGTTCTTCTACATCTACACTATGACCCTGATCCCTGTCCTTTACGTTTCTGGGCACCTTGAGTTAACCCCTGATGTAGTGAGAGAAGCATTACTGATGGCAGAAAACAAAGCGACTGCTGTTTTAAACATCTACCCCAACCCCCTTTTTTATCTCTGTAGTTACAAGGCTAGCTTAAGGTAACACCTGTCATTACCACCCTGGCACACCTTGGGGTATAAGTGGTATGTACGAATATAGGTGGTTCTTGACTGGATTGAAGGAATTTTCTTACTGACTGTCAAACTTTAACATGGATGAAGTCAGACTGTCCAATCAGAAGCTGGCTGCTGAGCCAACAGTGGGAACGCTCGATATCCCAGCGTGAAGGGAAGGGCAGTGATTTCTCGCTGAACCACATGTTTTCTGCTGAATGGAAGAATCCGTGCTGTGAAAACTAAAAACGTAAAGACGTTAGTGTACGATGTTGACAGTCCTTCGTACAACTCCCACTCCTCAATATTATACATCAGGGGGCCCTGAGAGGGAGGGATAAAATGGACAATCCCGACTTGTCTGATGACTAAAACCTTCACGTCTGTTGTCCCATGTTTTTCAACTTGCATAAAATAGACAAGCAGACCAACCGGTTACACGCCTGGCAGGCTCAATGTTTTGGAATTGATCTGGAATTCACTCCTTTTCTCTGTGTGGAATCCAGCAGCAGTTACAATAATTTGCTTTCAGTACATTAGTGTAAAGAAGTACAGCGATGAGGATGTGTTGCCATCTAACTGGATTGTAAGGAGTAGGTCATGTTGTAAACCTCCGGTTAGTTTAACCGGTGCCTTGTTTGCAGAGCCATTTAAAAAAGATTTTTATTAATGATTTTAAATGCCAGTGAATTAAAACAAACCCTTTAGATTTCTGGTAAATCAGATGCCTTCCAGGGCTATGCAAGAGGTATGAATGAAGTATAACCCAGTGATGTGCTGAACTGAGACCATAATTTACATCAGATTATGCTGATTGTTATAATTTGTTTTAAACTTAATCATGCATAGTGCTTTGAAGTTAAGATTTAATTGTACATAAATGTACCAAAGGTTCCTAGTGAAGTAGTCACTTTCTAGTTTCTCTTCAGTAGTCACCTATATTCTGACAGTTCAGCTTATAATTTTTTTTTTCTTTTTTAATGTATGCTGTACATCATGGTGCCTTCACACCTTTGTCTTTCTATGGTTCTTGCATGCCTTAAATTATATAAGCTACTTAATTCAAGATGCAATTCAGTGCATTTCTTTGAATGTTTAATTGTTGATTTTTATGGGTGCCTTGTTTCTAAAGATAAAAATCAGGTGAATACTAACTGATTGTTCAGACAGTAGAAACCTTTTTGTGACATTTCCTGTAATTCAACATTGGTGATGAGAGGGAGAGTCAAAACACAGAAGACAAGCCCCTTACGTTTTTAAGTAATTTACATTTCAGACGTGTATGAAAAACAAGAGGTCAAAAAATACTGTGCTGTACATGTTTAGAAAAAGCCCTTTCTTATTTGCAAACCCTGAACCTTTTAGTCAATGTATATCGATGTACTAACAGTTCAAAGCACAGTATACATTGCACTTAAGATTATTCTGAGTAACAGATCCTAAATACAGATTTGATAGTGAAAGGAGACTGTTAGTAAGTGCTTCACCGGGAATGCTGTCATGCAGTGCACCTGCTGAGGAGAAGCAGAGTGCAAGATTGTATTATTTATATATGTAGAAAACAACGTGATTTCTGCATGCAATAAAAAAAAAAAAAAAAACACCTTTTTGCTTTCAATTCCTTTTTATCTCGTTTCACAAATGTAAGGAATAAGGGATTCAGCACCATATATAATCCAAACGAACCAATCTCACCTAACCAAAAACAAAACGGCTGTTTTTCTTCTTCTCTAGAATGTGGAGATGTTTGTGAATGTATTTGTGTCTTAAGGGGAAGTGCAATGTTAAGTTTTAGATTAAATGGCTTTCACAGCAGCATTGTGTCGTGAAACAATATGGACTTAAAACTAACTTTAATATTATTATTTCTTAGGAGACACCCTGAACTAGGGCCACTTACAGTTTAGACAAATCTATATTTTACAAAAATCCTGCAAGTTAAGTTCAATTTTGGCAGTAGTTAGATTCTCCTAGTCAACTATCCCATGTTTATACATCAGTTTACAGACAGACTTCAGGAACTATTAAGTATATTCTTCCTTTACTGAATGAGTACTATATACATTAAAGGTATGATGATACAATAGAATAAGTATTTTGTTTTCTTTTAATACAAAATAAGTGTGTGTGTGTGTATATATATATATATATATATATATATATATATATATATATATATATACACTCACCTAAAGGATTATTAGGAACACCATACTAATACTGTGTTTGACCCCCTTTCGCCTTCAGAACTGCCTTAATTCTACGTGGCATTGATTCAACAAGGTGCTGAAAGCATTCTTTAGAAATGTTGGCCCATATTGATAGGATAGCTTCTTGCAGTTGATGGAGATTTGTGGGATGCACATCCAGGGCACGAAGCTCCCGTTCCACCACATCCCAAAGATGCTCTATTGGGTTGAGATCTGGTGACTGTGGGGGCCAGTTTAGTACAGTGAACTCATTGTCATGTTCAAGAAACCAATTTGAAATGATTCGACCTTTGTGACATGGTGCATTATCCTGCTGGAAGTAGCCATCAGAGGATGGGTACATGGTGGTCATAAAGGGATGGACATGGTCAGAAACAATGCTCAGGTAGGCCGTGGCATTTAAACGATGCCCAATTGGCACTAAGGGGCCTAAAGTGTGCCAAGAAAACATCCCCCACACCATTACACCACCACCACCAGCCTGCACAGTGGTAACAAGGCATGATGGATCCATGTTCTCATTCTGTTTACGCCAAATTCTGACTCTACCATCTGAATGTCTCAACAGAAATCGAGACTCATCAGACCAGGCAACATTTTTCCAGTCTTCAACTGTCCAATTTTGGTGAGCTTGTGCAAATTGTAGCCTCTTTTTCCTATTTGTAGTGGAGATGAGTGGTACCCGGTGGGGTCTTCTGCTGTTGTAGCCCATCCGCCTCAAGGTTGTACGTGTTGTGGCTTCACAAATGCTTTGCTGCATACCTCGGTTGTAACGAGTGCTTATTTCAGTCAAAGTTGCTCTTCTATCAGCTTGAATCAGTCGGCCCATTCTCCTCTGACCTCTAGCATCAACAAGGCATTTTTGCCCACAGGACTGCCGCATACTGGATGTTTTTCCCTTTTCACACCATTCTTTGTAAACCCTAGAAATGGTTGTGCGTGAAAATCCCAGTAACTGAGCAGATTGTGAAATACTCAGACCGGCCCGTCTGGCACCAACAACCATGCCACGCTCAAAATTGCTTAAATCACCTTTCTTTCCCATTCAGACATTCAGTTTGGAGTTCAGGAGATTGTCTTGACCAGGACCACACCCCTAAATGCATTGAAGCAACTGCCATGTGATTGGTTGGTTAGATAATTGCATTAATGAGAAATTGAACAGGTGTTCCTAATAATCCTTTAGGTGAGTGTATATATATATTTAAAAAGCTTTATACAGTTTTGGAAAAAAATAGTTTTTTTTTTTTAAATAGGAAGGCATGACAATTTACAAGTAATACTACATACTGTATGTTTTCTCATGAAAACAGCAGAGCCACATTCTGCAGAAGGGAGGAGCCACTGCAATGCACAGACATGAAAGACTGCTTCTTTAATTTCTTTAGGTTGACTGGGATATCCAGGCAGCAGGGAGGGCTATGAGTTTCTATAAATAGCTGGAGTGGTGAACTCACCAGGCAAACCCATTCCAGCCAAAAAGGGGATGTGCAATGGATTGTGGGAATGTTCTGAGTGTGGTGCAAGGAGCGTGGCCTCTGGCAAGTGTCACTGTTCCTTGCTGTCTGGCTCCTCCCCTTCCTCGGTGGCCTCCTTGTCCTCTTTGCTACGCTTGTTCTTCTTGTGCTTGTGTCTGCGGTGGCTCTCGCCCTCCTCCCCATCGTGCTGCTTCCTGTGTGGACAACAGGAAATAGTCAGGACAACACAAGTCTCGATGACCCTTCATAAAAATGAGGGACTATAGAGCGGTCAGGTAGGCACCTGTCCTTGCAGCCACCATGTGTCTTCTCTCCCAGCTATGTTATTGAATGAATCAATCAATGAACAGAATTCTGATGAATCTGACACATTAGAGTTACTATTCTCCAAATCCAGTCCCGAGCTGGTACTGAAAGTATTCTACATATTCTAGCACCTCAGTTGACCATAGGGGGAATTCATAGTGCACCACCAGTCTTCAAAACGACCCAGATTTATCCTGTATTTCCCACAAAAAAAAAGCTGCTACACTGAACATGATGCTGAAACTGGAACAGGTTCTTCTCTTGCCTTGTCCCTCTCTCTCTCCCCCTTTCCTCTCATTCTCACCGTCTGGATGACTTGTGTTTGCCGCCGTCCTCTCTGTCGCGATGCCGGCGCTCTCGGTGCCGCTCCTCCCTCTCGCGGCTGTGGTGAAACTCAGAATCGTATTCACAGCCCCGCTCATGGCTGTAGTAGTGGTAACGCTCGTCATCGCTGGGGGGGCACCGAACATACAAGATCATTCCAAATTCACCCGCTTTCTCTCCTAACTCCTACAGTGATTTTGTTTTGTTTTTAAATGGACTGTGACCCTGTATTCACAGGAGTAAAGGGAAATCTAGGGGGTGAAAGCATGAGGGAGACGCAAAAAATGTACTCCTGCCACACATTTAGAAGTTCTGTCATGTCTTTACAGGAGATCATAATCCTATTTACGGTGTGCGGAATCTGTTAAATCCTGTATTTATTTATCCCCCCCACCTATATGTTTACACTGGCTGCTCAGATACTCCGCACAAATAGTGAGTTCATTGGATTGGAAACTGTCATTTAATCCGGATTAAGCTAGTCTATCCACATTTTGAGCTGGGATTCCAACGCTAAGCCTTCGTTCGTGTGAGGTTGGTGTTCAGGGGTCGGTCCTGTCTGTGCACTCACTTGATGTACTCGCTGGTGGTGGGGGTGCGATCTCGCTCCCGGTCTCGCTCCCTGTCCCTCTGAGAGCCCTGGTACTCCCAGAGCCCCCCGCCACCCACGCTGCTGCCTCCCTTCTCCAGTGATGCAACCCAGGGTGTGAGAGACGACGAGATGGGGGGGTAGCTGACGAAGCTCGAGTCTGCAAGGGTGGGATCAAGAAAGGAACCTGATTTTGGAGCTCTGACTAACTGCTCTCATGTCCTGCAAGGTATGTGTCCAACCTCCATTATACTTCATGGTAGTGATGGAGCTGATTTTGGTGGCATTGCCTTATTTATATATTTATGTATTTTAAAGATTGATTTGCAGACTGAAGAGGTAAATAATTAAGTTATTTCTCGGCTCAGTCAGGCACTTGGCCTGATCCAGCCCATTCTCAGCATGCCCCTGTGCCGTCAGCCATCAGGGAAGAGCAGCAGAAGTCAGCAGCTCAGAGGCACCAAACCTGGTAGCAGTGGTTCACCCTGCAAGGCACACCACAGCCCAGCCCCTCAGCCCACGCTACCCCATCAGCCGAGCTTTCCAGGACTCACAGGTAGGCAAGGTCACTCTGCAAGGTGTGTCCCTTCTGCGGTTTAAACGCAGCAAAATCTGAGCTAATTCAGCTCCCGTAAATACATCTTCTAAATTCCTTAATTAGTTAATTATAACCCTTCTGCAGAGTTGAAGGGCTTTCTCACAAGAGTTAACCACCCCCTCTGTAGCTGCCACTTCTAAACACTTCCAAAAACACTTCCTTAGCTACTTTGAGAAACCGAATATAGTTTGGGGAACAAAGAACAGTCAGATTTTGATTTGCAATAAGTTTCAGTTCAGTGATGTGTCTCTACTGGAGTAGCTCGGCTCCAAAGGTGGGCTGCGCACCACTCACCTGCAGAGTAGCCAAAGGGTGTAGGGAGTCTGCTGCTGAAGGCTGAGGTCTGGCATCTGCAAGACAAGACAGATCAGGAGCACGTGCACACAGCACCTTCTGCCACGTGTAACTGATGGCTGTCAATCACTCACCCGTCCAGGGGTGGCATAAGCAGGGCTGGGGGCGGGGCCATAGTGGGCGGGAACAGACCTGAAACACAGCAGGGTAATCAACGTGACTGCCATCCACTGTACTGTACTCCCGGGGAACTCGCAGGGACTAAAGCCTGCCAATTTTTATTCCAGGATCATATTTCACAAAACTGCAGAGTCCTGTCAATCAATACGTCTGGACGATTCTTCTCATAGATTTGTTTTGTGTTTTGCGTTTAACGTTGGACACCCAGGGCCCTAATGTCACTCCTCCAGGAAACACTACAAATGTACACGTTTAACACTTTTAGAAATTGTAAAAGGTCCTACAGTCAACTTCAGGAGCTGGGAGAATTCTAACTATTCAAATGTGCAACGGTGAGTTGGATGCATCTTCCTTGCTTCGAAGCCTGAGCCCAGATGACATCACTGACGCTGGCTTGTGATACACCGATCAACATAGGTAGTCATGTGCTTTGACACAGTTGTTGGCTTTCAAGTACAGAAGGACGCTTACCTGGAATAGCTGGTGGAGGCATGCCTGTAAAAACAACACACTGTCATCAGCAATACACCTGACTATGTTCACACTACACTTCACCACGCAGCTTAGAACCATCATTATACAAGATCATGCTCATTGTAAGGGACTCAGACGTGTTTAATCTTGAGTCTGAGTTTTCCTACGCTCAGTGTTACGCCATGTTTGCATTGCACATTTGCCTTCTAAGGTTTATATTAAATAAACCTAGTCAACAAAAGTAATATGGCTAGATATGAAGTACAAAGTCAAACAAACAGTAATGAGTACAAATAGATTTAGGTCACATGCACCTTGAACAGCAGGATCAGGCTATAAAAGAAAATATATACCCTTTTATAATATTCCACATTGAATACAAAGGCAGGTTTTGGAGTTAGTCTTCAAAATCATGAAAGACATTGACCACGTCAAACCAGAGGAGCTTTTCCAGATCAGCAGGGACACACTGACCCGGGCACACAAATGGAAATTGTTCTTAAGAACATAAGAAATTCTGTTTGCCTTTTTTATTGCTTCCCCACATTGTTTGGATGGAGAAAGTGAGGAGTCCTTGTAGACTCCTAGATCTTTCTCATGTGTTACAATCTAGTTCTATTCCTCCCATAGTGTAATTATAGTGGACATTTTTGTTACCTGCATGTAATACCTTGCATTTGTCCACATTGAATTTCATCTGCCAGGTGTCGTCCCACAACTGAATATTATCAAGTCCCTTTGAATAGCCTGTGCTGCCGAGATTGAATCTGCTGAGCCACCTATTTTAGTATCATCTGCAAATTTGAAAAGTTTGCCAACTATCCCAGAGTCCAGATCATTAATTTAGATTAGAAAAAGCAAAGGCCCTAGTACTGATCCCTGTGGAACTCCATTACACTGCACCAGAGATTCTCAAAGCTCGACTTCACTGCAGGCCAGGAGTGGGATCCTTACCTGGTGGGTGTAGAGGAGGGGGCACACTGGTCACTGGCGGTGGAGGGTGTAAGAAATGAGGGGGAGGTGCGCCAATTGGTGGGGGAGGGGGCCCTGCAGGGGGGGCAAATGGCTGTGTCTTGATCCCATGATCTCCCAACACCTGCACAAAACCCCAAAACAAACAAAATTACTACTACTGCTGCCGCTGGTGTCTGAGAACAGCTGAGGTCTGAGATGCTCAGGTGAGTGTTAGGCCATACACTCGCCTGGATGGGGTTCTCTTCAGAGGGGTGCTTCTCTCTCCGCCGACCCTCCACCCTTCGGATGGCACCCGTCTGCCCGCCAATCACATCGATGGTCCCGCCCAGTTTCCTACAAGGGGTGTACGGTGTGGCTGAGTGATCGGTGCTTCACACACTCTACGGTTTGAGATGGCCATTGTGACTCAACTGCACTAATGGACCTCTGTGAAATTGGCACCCCTTACCTTACTGGCACAAATGTTTTTTTGATGGTACTTTTTATTCTTCTTCTTATTATTTTTATTTCTTGGCAGACGCCCTTATACGTACAAATGCAGCACAAATTAATGACACCACTTTGGATTGATTTGGAGTTTGTTGGGGTGATGAGTTACATCACAGACCTAAAATATAATGTATAATATGTCAGGAACCATACCAGCACAAACAATTATTCTTGCGGCACAAACCAGCACAAATGCAGCACAAATTAATGGAAATATTTGTATTTGTATTTGTGTTCTGAACAAGAGGTGCCAACTTCACAGAGGTTTTTAATGGACTTTCCACATCCGTTGAACGTCCCTGTTGAAAATGACTATTTGAAAATAGTCTCTGAACTTTTGTATACTCTCCCACCTGCATGTTTACCCTACTTTCTCTCTCTGGTTACCTGTTGGGTGGTGGTCCTGCCTTCACTCTACCCGAGGAGAGAGAGACGGGAGGAGGGGGAAAGTCAGCCTTGAACTCGGGCTTGATGGTGGTCATGTCTGCTTCCTTCTCCACGATGGGTGTTCTTCTCTGCTGGACCTACCAAAAAATAGTCAATCATAAGAGAATACTGCATAGAGGGGGTCTGACAAAACACTCTGGATTCTAACCTCACTGTATACATTGCATTGTTATGGCTTTCACCCCTCTTTTTCTGAGTTTGTCTAAAGATGATAGTTTTCTTTATTCTGAGTTTTTTCATTTTTTTATTTATCAATTTCAAGACTTATTCACAAAAATCAAGGGGGGGAACCCTAGCTCTTAAGCAAGATAACTTTTTAATTTATCGTAAGTACAAAAGCCAACTTTTGGCTTTGAATCTGGAAAAATCAACAACAAAACACATCTTATTAATGAATCTAGACGTCATCCTATCTCTGGAGTCCTGTTCATGTACTCCTGTGTGACCTCAAAGCTGTTCTGCTCCCATTTTTAAAATCAATCCTGAAACACTCACAGGGAGTACCCAACAGTCATGCTGAGAAATACGATGGCAGCTCTCTGACACACTTGTTATGGCTCCCCTTCCCCGCTATTGTTACCTACTGTAATCTTGTTCTCTGTGCCGAGTGGAGCTCCGGGGTCCAGGCCCAGCTGCAGCCGGCGCTGTTTCTCGCAATAGGCCTTCCATGTGTCCTCGTTGAAGCCGTAGTTGAAATAGTCCGAGAGGTCTGCACCTGGAAGAAGATGGGACTTGGGTTTGAGAGAACCGTACTCTGCACTCTTATACAAGCACACCCATTTTTTAAAAGAATGGCAAGTATTATTATTATTATTATTATTATTATAAAAAAATATAACCCATTGTGGATTGTGTGGTTCAAAGTCTCTATACTATTATCTGGCCCCAAAACAAGACTGAGGTTAGTGGGAGATGGTACATCCTTCTGTGAATGGCTAGTATTGTGGAAAGCTATTTCAAAGATCATCAAACAGTTTTCTAATTTCTTCTTTGCTATATAAACCAAAGATTGCTTACTCCTGATCAGCAGGGCCGGGTGACATTTCCCAAACTGACCTGGTTTCCTCCAAGGCTTGTCCTCATAGGAGTCCAGATCCACTTCCAGCACGGGCAGCCCGTTGATGTTCCCAGCCACCTCCAAGTCAATCCCTTTAGGCTGTAGCTTGGCTTGAATAAAACAGAAGTATCTGCAACATGTTTTTTTTATTTTTTTTATTTTGATCATGAAATTATTGAGGAATTCGTATCCTTATTCAGAGGTTGACTTTACCTGTCGCTGTAACTCCATATCCCCGTCCTGTTTTCAGACTCAGGTTCATTGGTGTTCCCCTGATTTCAAGAAAATCGGAAGTGACCGAATCAGTACATCACATGCTCGTTCGCATTTCCATCTTAAATACTGCTGACTGAATGAAATATCAAGACTGTTTTGTATCACGGTTTTAAAAAGTAATAGTCGCAAAAGGCAATTCGGGACACATTTTTTTAAAAAATGTTTCTTTTACCAAAACACTTGTTAAACAGAACTGTCAGTTCCCAGTAGTGTCTTTTGGAGTGTCTTTTACTGCCCTCTAGTGGTAGGTGTAATTAATGTCACAAGTCATACTGTACTGTACTGCACACACATGTATGATGGGGCTCCCGTTTTGATGTTGCCAATGGTGACCTTGACGTCGTCCTCATCGCTGTCGCTGTCACTATCCTCCTCATCTTCCTCACTCTGGGCAGCCTGTAACACAGAGACCCCACACAGCTCTCCACAACACTGCGATCCCAATCGGCTCCTTTCCTATTCTTGTCAATATGACGGATTTGTTTCTAGTGGGGGAAGGAATCCGAAATGAGGAATTCTCACCGGTTCAGTGGGTTCCTTATCCTGTGTACTGGTCACCTGACTTTCTTGCATGGAATCTGGGAGCCTGGGAGAGGAAAGAGAGAATGACGTGCATTCAGCAGCGGTCACTGCGCCCCCTGCACAATATGAATTAACGACTGATGTTCTACATTATGTCCCTAGTTTGTGTATCACACAAGCAACCCAATGACCAATTTCTCTCCTAGTATTCCCAGTATTTGAGCTACAATCTCTTAAGAATATAACGAGTGGTTTACATTATTGGGGTTGATGTTGGAGGAACAATCCTTCAGTCTGGAACAAGTGCATCCCCCTGATTAAATTGACTTTACAGTGCACTAATCACCATATAATATTAACTTCTGAACATCTGAGATCTCTGCAAAACCACAGATAGCTGTAGCCTTTTTATAGATCCTGATTATAGTCCTAAAACAAGCAATTACCATCCCCACCCCCCTTGTTGAGTGAATGATTCCATACCAAAAGTTCAAGGTATAATTTACTTTTAACACCATAACTGTCAATACACACACACACAACTACGATAAACGACCCTGGAACCTTTTATGGAGAAAGGAAAAAAGAATATTTGTTTTTCCAGGTCCAATAAGTTATGCCTTCAGTATACTTTAGTAATATACTTTAGTACTCTGGAGCCAACTTCCAAATGTTTAGTTAAGGTGAAGAAAGTGTACAATACACTGCTCTACAGGATATAAGTGAGCATTGTCCAGGATGAAAAACAACCAGAATCATGCCACTACACTAGTGTGTGTGTGTGTGTGTGTGTGTGTGTGTGTGTGTGTGTGTTTTAGAGCATTCTGATGCATGTGTTGCAACAAGAACTGCTACTTTTATTACAGGCACATCAGCAATATCAGTATATTATTGCGCTGTCAAGAGAGAATGCATCAACTATGCAACTGCCAGTGTCTGTGCTGGAAAGTGTACAAGCTTTTTGCATCTTGTAGAAGTACACAGTGCTGTCTTACCCGGGCACAGAGTCGTATCTTTGTTTCTCGAGGTTCTCGTCTGTGAAAACAAGTTCAGTTGTTGTCACACTTTTGTCATAGAAGAAATACCAGCAATAAATGCGATAATACCTCTGATGATGATCATGATAATAATAATTGTGGATTTTCACAATACAAGTGTACTGCCATTGTTAAAGTTTAAAACGTGAAAAAGGATGTTACAAAAATAAATAATGATGATCCCCCTCTAATGTACCGTGAGCACTGGTTCATGAGGATTTCCCTCTGCTGTAATGCTCATCTCCCAGCAGTCGGGAGTCCCGTCCCCGCCAGGGACATTTCGTGAAATGTCTAATTGGCTGCAGCATAATTTAGATTATATGATTCCCCATGTCATATAACGGTATCTTAAGTTCTGCATCGTAAAGCGAATGCACATCCCCCCAGCATCACCCCTTTACATCGAATTAAGATCATGCATACAATCACATGCAAGAAAAACGTTTCCCCTCTATATCTGTAATAAAGGTTCAAAGTCCAAACTTCACCACATCAAATTAAAGTTTAGTAACCCAAAGCATGCATTACACATCATTCGTCCAATAAAATGTGTTTAAGGATACCCTTTAGGCCTGCATTTTATTTTCATCCTATTTAAAAAGAGACTGATCTTATCTAAATAAAGTAACGTATTCAGCATTTACCCCCGTAAAGCCAGTGCTCTTCATCCTCCCCGGCTTCAGCCTCCTCTGCCGGTACCGGGCTCGGCGCTGGGGAGCCCAACTCGGTCGCCATGGGTCCTGTCCAATTCCGTATCTTTATTGCTGTGGTCAATGTGTACTGTGCAGGACATCGGATGTCACATTTTTGGGGGTCTATTAAGGAAAAGTAATACAATGCAGCAGGACCCCGCCATCTATTCGAGCTTGTATTTCTAATGCAATATCAATAAGGAGATAGAAGCTGAATTGCAATGGATATGTATATTCTTTAGCTAAAGCACCGCCATCTATAATCGGTTTCCAGGAGGAAAACAGATCCACGCTTCCCAGGGTCCTAATGCCTTTCAGATTCCTCGACAAGTTTGACCCCCCCCCCCCCCATCATTTAATTTTACTATTATTGGCAAAATATTTGCCAACCACATATGACATTTCTATACACTGATGGATACAGTTAGTAGCACGTCCATGGGTTAGGTAACACTGAACTGTACAGATATGTAAATCAACAGTGTAGTAAAATATACTCTATTCTTGTGTAAACTTATGAGTGCCTTGCAGATACAAATATATTTCCACACAATGGTATTGAATTCTATTCCCCGAAATACTTCAAATACAAGAATCCTACCACCATCTCCCTACTGTGCAGAGCCCTTCCATGGTTTAATTCATAATCCTTTTCATTAGTAAGCATAATTGACTCCTCAAATAGAATATATTATACTTTAAAGCAATCCTATACAATATGGAATCACAGCAATAGGTAAGATTTGTTTACAAAATGGTATACAGGTAACAGGCTGTTAACACAGAGTGTATGTATGGTGCACAGAATATAAAAATATTTCAAATAAATTTGACCATTTGTCTTGAAACTTACTTTTTTGTATATATATTTATTATACATTCAACCTTTCCTTTTACAGCACTGTGACTATAAGTCTTGAACCTGGATGTCACTGCCTCAAAATCGCAGCCTTCAGCCCGGCTCCAGAGTAAAATCACAGACACTCGTGTGAGTCCTGCTACTTTTATTTCAACATTGCAATCCTGAGATGCTTAGCTTCTGGTTCACTAACAAACATGTGAATGCAGTGGCTTTGACAAATTCCCACAGGTACACCATTCTGTTACATTTGGCACATAGCCAGGAAGTGTCCACCCTTTTTCTTGAAGGTTTCAATGAGGCGATGAGGAGTGACATGACACTTGTGTTCTGGGATCCCAGCATGATGTGTGATGTTCGAGGTCAATCACTGTAAAGTCCACTTTGAGTCCCGGGCCCAGGAAAACCGCCATTCAGCAGATTTCTCTCTCTCAGATCCACATATTTTCCAACAATACTAACAGTTTGTCATGCAGGAAAAAAAAAACTGTAATGGATTTTTTTATTGTAGCCCAAAGTACAAGTGTTTGTAAATGTGCAGTAATCTTTCTTTGATTATTCTTCCCATATAAACACACCTTATCTGAAAAGATACCCTTTGATTGTGCATGCTTACTAACCAACATAACATTAGACATGTATTCTGACAAACAAAATAATAAAAAAAGGTATAAAAATACATTTTCTTTCATACGGTTTACATTAAATTAAAAAAAACAATAGCTATTAAGAGTGTAAAGCACTATTTCTTTGTAAAGTGGTTATAATACAAATAACTAAGCAACAAAATGCACTCTGACGATCTTTTCAGAGACTGACAGCCACACAATAGATAGTTTGTGTGGCTTATTCTCCCTCACTAGGAAAACATTAATAAATATAGGGTTTGATATGATTGATTGATATGATTGATTGATTAATATATATTGTTGGCAGAGGCTTATCTTGATTTCTAACCACCAGTTATCACCCCTCCATTACCTCTGCCATTACATCTACATCTACTGATTGACAAATATGTTAAAATTACTTTATTTGGTACTCTCCACCTAAACATAAATAGCATTCCCCGATATAATTTAAATACCAAATCTTGCTTTCAGTTATTTTATGTGCTAAAGTAAAATTCTACTTTTCAGCAACTGCCACAAGGATACTAAGATGTTTCTATTGTGAAAGATATTCAGACATTACAGATTTGGAAAAAAGAAAATTGAAGTGCTACAAGCCAATTGAATTTCAGCATCATGTGCTTGGAGCTTCCACAACTCTTCTAACAGAGCCAAAAAGGAAAGAAAAAGTTACAAAATAAAGTCTCCAGGCCACAACAGACTTTTAAAATGGTAATTTCAAATTAATATAGTTACAAGTGCCAGCAGATTTGGTGTGAGCACGTCAGTGTGCATGTGGTTGTGTTATACTAGATAATTCAGTCTTACAACATCTTTGGAGAAAGGACGGTATCACAACCCCCTTCCCCCACCTCTTGAGCAAACAATGCATACGCAAAATAAATACAAACAATCCTAGTTCATCACTACGCTGATGAAAACAACATGGAAAACATTGTGAGTAAACAATTTATTTCAGTGTTCCTTAGGAATTGAGTAATGATTAAAAAATATATACAAATACTCTCAAACAGGAATAACACTGGAACAAGATTTTTGTTGTTGTTCTGAATTCCCCCAATGACGTTAGGATGATCTTTCATTCCTTTAATTTTGCCAAAAGCAATGTTTCTGCTAATAGTGTGCAGCTTACAAAACACCAAGGAAGTATTTGGATATTGTAAGAAAAAGAAAAAAAATCCTACACAGGTAGGATCCTACACATGTGTGATCCTACACAGGATCATAAAATTATGGGAGGGCAAGCTTTTTAATGTTACATATCAGTTTAGCATTGATATGGTTTTCCATTAATTCTTTTGAATAATGTTTGTATGGTTATTAATCTGGAGTTATTATAAAGAGTACTTTGAGATGCACACAACAATGACTTCAACAGACAATTTACCAAATCAGGATTTGTGGGACATTTCTTTCATAGTTGGTAAATCCACATTTAACTTTTCACCATCAGTAATCGTTATAAAGCACACCCACTATAGATTGTTCTCTGTAATAAAATATAGTTTAAGGTTAACCGCAGTCAGTCCAGATTTCACCCACACATGCAGAAGTGCAATTTTCAGTCCTATTATCTGGCATTATGTATAGAATTATTATGGCTTTCTAGGTAAACGGGTCCATATAAATTGTAAAGTTACATAAAAATCTCTCTTAAACAAATCTATAGTACATTAATTGCTTGGCAAAACAAACAGGACTATATTACATTCTGTAAACAATGGCAGACCACACTGTACATTGTGTACTAAAGCACTATTTACAGGCTTGGTTCTTGACTCCCCAGTATAAGGTAACTTCCAAAGTGCAGGCAACTATATGATTCTGCATCAAATATGCTCACTAAAATCCAGCATTGCATTTGATTGATGTATAATGTAATATAGTTTTGGCTACAACATAAAGATAACAAAAAACAACCCATTCACTTTTAAGACTATAATTTTCGATTCTACAGTTGTTTTGTTGGTAATGCACTGCAAATATGTGATAACTGGTGATCTTTTTTTAACCTATCTACAATTTTTGAAATGCATCAAACTTTTAAACTGCACCTATAATACTAAATAAACAAGAAATCGAATTACAGACAATAATGGGAAATGGTTAGATTTATAGAAGACTTTCTATATAACTGCATAACCTGGAAGAAATCTTGAAATCTACATTATCTGAATGTATGCCTTCATTTGGTGCGTTATATTTCCACACACGTGGCTTGAGACAGGGCTTTATAGAGCACATGTGAAATACATCCTCCCGAATGTCTGGATTCAATTCATCATGAATTAAAACAGGCTTATAATTTTGGTGGTTATTTAACGGATTTACCTATAAACTTTGTATGTTCTGTACAGGAAGTTGTTCCTTAATTGATATATATTAATTGTCTTTATATTTACATTAATATTTAATATGAATACTCTTATATTGGGTGTAATTTTGCATAATTGCAGAAACAAACAAGGTCATTTTCAACAACATAAACATACATACATATACACTCACCTAAAGGATTATTAGGAACACCATACTAATACTGTGTTTGACCCCCTTTCGCCTTCAGAACTGCCTTAATTCTACGTGGCATTGATTCAACAAGGTGCTGAAAGCATTCTTTACAAATGTTGGCCCATATTGATAGGATAGCATCTTGCAGTTGATGGAGATTTGTGGGATGCACATCCAGGGCACGAAGCTCCCGTTCCACCACATCCCAAAGATGCTCTATTGGGTGGAGATCTGGTGACTGTGGGGGCCAGTTTAGTACAGTGAACTCATTGTCATGTTCAAGAAACCAATTTGAAATGATTCGACCTTTGTGACATGGTGCATTATCCTGCTGGAAGTAGTCATCAGAGGATGGGTACATGGTGGTCATAAAGGGATGGACATGGTCAGAAACAATGCTCAGGTAGGCCGTGGCATTTAAACGATGCCCAATTGGCACTAAGGGGCCTAAAGTGTGCCAAGAAAACATCCCCCACACCATTACACCACCACCACCAGCCTGCACAGTGGTAACAAGGCATGATGGATCCATGTTCTCATTCTGTTTACGCCAAATTCTGACTCTACCATCTGAATGTCTCAACAGAAATCGAGACTCATCAGACCAGGCAACATTTTTCCAGTCTTCAACTGTCCAATTTTGGTGAGCTTGTGCAAATTGTAGCCTCTTTTTCCTATTTGTAGTGGAGATGAGTGGTACCCGGTGGGGTCTTCTGCTGTTGTAGCCCATCCGCCTCAAGGTTGTACGTGTTGTGGCTTCACAAATGCTTTGCTGCATACCTCGGTTGTAACGAGTGGTTATTTCAGTCAAAGTTGCTCTTCTATCAGCTTGAATCAGTCGGCCCATTCTCCTCTGACCTCTAGCATCAACAAGGCATTTTTCGCCCACAGGACTGCCGCATACTGGATGTTTTTCCCTTTTCACACCATTCTTTGTAAACCCTAGAAATGGTTGTGCGTGAAAATCCCAGTAACTGAGCAGATTGTGAAATACTCAGACCGGCCCGTCTGGCACCAACAACCATGCCACGCTCAAAATTGCTTAAATCACCTTTCTTTCCCATTCAGACATTCAGTTTGGAGTTCAGGAGATTGTCTTGACCAGGACCACACCCCTAAATGCATTGAAGCAACTGCCATGTGATTGGTTGGTTAGATAATTGCATTAATGAGAAATTGAACAGGTGTTCCTAATAATCCTTTAGGTGAGTGTATATGCATTGCTATAAAGTTACTTAATGCTTTCTAAGGCTTGCATATTACCAAACCATAACATGTTTGCAGATATTAATTGTGCATAGAGGATACAAAGGTCTGCTAATGTGACATCCCCTCTGTTGTGTTTAAATCTGCATGGGTAGCCTTAAAGTGCAGCCAGATGAATCTGGGAATGTATTTCGCACAACCCTATGTTTATGCACTCTTAAATCTGCTAACGTGGTACAGTTTAGACTGCAAACGGCATAATGCACAAAGGTACCTTATAGTTACCCTGTACAGATATTACATTTGAAGAATCGTGAGAACTTCAGTAGGTTATTCTAGCAGTATTATCCCCAAGACTTAAACACTTTAACATTTCCTTTTTTCACTGCACATTTTAGACCGCACCAGAATCAAGGTTTTCAGTGGCAATTACCTTACTTGTTGTTTGTGCAACAAAGGAGCATGTAAGGACATGTGCAAAATCTGCTCTAAAGCAAAGTGACGGTGTTGCGGTTCTACTGTACAAGGTACTAAGGAGAGTTATTACAACACAGCAGCATAGACCATCTGTCCAACATCTACAAGGCACTAAGGGTAGGAATGAAAGGTCATAAACCAGGACGTCTTGTGAATCTCTTCAGTCAGGTCGAAATATAGGATATTTGGGTAAGAATTCTATAAGAATTACCTGTGGAAGAAAAAAAAATTGAAGGACTGAAAGGAATAGAAAATATTTACATTTCAATGGGAAAAGTGTTCTTATTGTCAACCTGAGCTTGCTACTGCTTTAAGGATAAGAGGAAGAAGTGGTGATTATACTAATTATAACCGCTACTGACTTTCATGTTTTTGTATTTTATACACAAAAAGCCTCATTTCTATATGCCTCTTTACTAGTTCGGAGTGAATTGATTATGATTGACTTCCACTTACTGTCAAAACAGGTTGGACTTCTGTAGGTTTCACTGAAAATTACTGCTCCTTTTGAAACCTTTATGATGTCCTACTCTTCACTGTTTTATTTTGTTTTGCTTTGAAGTGGTACCATTTAAGACACATAGGATAAAGATACAAGCTTCAAGATAGACTTTAGGGTGATATATAGAGAGAATTAATGGTGAAGCAATTGCTTGTATATATAAAATAGATAAAAGCTAATGTATGTGCTTGTGGCTTCCTCGTAAAATGTCTCGCATACAAATCCTGCCCACTTTTCCAGTCTGTATGACATAGGTATAGGTATTGCATGGTTTGCAATATCAATGTATATATTATTTTTCCTAGTAAACTTTTGTTTTTCAGTACAGGTTAAATCTTAAAATATAACCCCCACCACCCCTACATACACACACAAGAAGAACGAAATACACACAAAATTGAAAAACAGCAACTTACATATTCCATCATGTTGCTGCTTTCACATTTCCTTTTACTTAACTTCCAGTGTAGCCCGAGCTGGGTCAGAGAGAGACAAATATCATCAAATCTTACATGACATTATGTTGCATCTATGTGAATAATACCATACCATTACAAGAGCCAAAACAAATTCATCCCAATTCTCAAGTCCGTGCTTCTACTTGAGCTGCAGGATTGACAAATGGTTTATAGCCCCATACTAAATGTTGTCTTAAAATTAAACAGCCAGATAATGCTGGATAATAAATAATGCTCTTTTGGAACCTTAAGCTATTCATGAAAAACCAATGTGGATTTCTAGTGGACAGTCATTTAATAAATTTACTCAATAGCAGTACATTGATACCCTGATAGGGTCTTTTGCCACGGCTAATTCTACGTGGTGTTGTTCGGTGCTTTATTGGTTTGCCTAGGAGCAGCAGGTCCACTGTGTTTCCTATCCATGTCATACATGGCTTCAAGCTATCAATCCTGTCTGAGACTAAACAAAATTAGCCTCTTTTAGCTTAATTGCCCCCCCCCCCCTCAAACTACAGACCCCTCCCATGGTCTGTTTCTCCTCTGTAGCCAACAGATAAGACTCCAAGGTAGCTCCAGGGAAAATAACTAAACTGGAGTATTTGAGGTGATGGGCAGTGTCATATTCACATGTGGACAGTGTTGATGTATTGCAAGTCTCGGTATTGCACTACGAAGTTTAGTGCAGGTGGTGCACATAGTTCAGTTAAACAACAAAAACACTGCATCAATTCCCAGAGGTTGACATGAAATTATGCAATTTACACTTTCAAGAATCTTTGTTATAAATCTTACTCTTTGAAATACTTGTATATTTGTATTAAATTATATAAAAACATCAATTTATGTTTTCCCACTGTAAGCAGAGCAATACACTGCATAAATATAGTTTAACAGCATATTTGCTAGATACATACCTTATGATACAATCTGTTATTTTCCCATTCTAATAATTTCTGAATTGATCTTCTTGTCTAAAATAAACAAATAAAATGTACATTTAAAATGTTTTATTAATTTAAGGCTATGACCTCTATCTGTTTCTTAGATGTACTGCACAGAAATGCATTTAATAGCTTTCCACTTGACATTGTTTGGATCTATATTTTTGCTCTTGGCTAAAAATAATACAAATCCTCATTAGATCATAAACTTGACATGACTCTGGTTCGAATGGAGCCAACTGATTTAGGTAAGCACTGCAAAAGCCAGCAATAAACTTGCAAAACCCAGGTAATACAAAACTCAGTTTTCTTAAAATGGAAACAAACCCTAACAAAAACAAATATGGGATGTGGAGGTGCATGAAAAAGGAATAAAGGAATGAGTCCTATTTAAACCGGTTGTAATTTCCACTCCACTGTCATTACAGTTGAATACAATCACCATCCTATTACACTTTCATGTTTAAACAGTGTTTCGAAGGTGTAAAATTGTAATTATGTGCTCCACCTCTAATAATAGACAGGCTGTTATCTCACTCAGTACTGTAATCCTCTATAATTAATGAACACATCGAACTGAAACTGAAAGACTGCACAGAATGAGCACAACAACATATACTGCATAAGAACATGAGGATAGTGGGGATACTTACTCTTTTGTTAAGACAAATTACAGGCCACAAACTGCAGCCCAATGTGCAGCAGCAACAAAGGCAGCCACAAAGCATCCACTTTACATTAACAGGCAAGTTCTTCTTCAAGCATGCATTGACTCGGCCGATACTCGTCTTGAATTCTTCTGGAGCAACCTGTATTAGCAGGAATTAAAAGGGGGGGATAGATTAATGAAATAATAGATGCTTCTCTCTTTACACAAAAACTTTCTAATCCACTTATCATTTTAGTTTTTTGCAGGGTGAGTTACTAATGTTACAGTGTCTCAATTATTTTTATAATCTCCAGACTAAAATATGATGTCAATGAACAACATAAATTCGGCTGTTCAGTGTGCCTGTCCTTTAAATGAGACAAACGCCTAAAGTATTGATGAGAAAATGGCTGCATTTGCAGCGTCTGTGCCTCTGATCTTATGACAGCTACATCAAAGGTAATTAAACGCACCCCCTCCACAAAACCAAAAAGTACATATTTGCGGATCTGTTCCGAGATCTGATGAAATCTTTAAATTGTATGTTTGTACATTGCTTGCCAAGCTTTTGTCTTTTTAGGCCACAGGGGGACAAAAAGGGTAGATAAGCATACCGCCCATGGCTGAACAGTCCACACAGAATGAATGGGTGCCCATTCCTTTCCGGGTATGTACGCCATAAAACTGGGGTCGTAATCTTTTATGACAGGATGCAAAGGTCTCTTTGCAAACAGCGAAAGACTAAGTATAAAGCCCAGCAGGCCTGATCTGCACCCTTCAATCATCGTAATCATGAGCCCTCATCCATCACATGTCACCCTGGGTCACAATACTGGAGGTACACTTTATTGCCCTGCACTTCCCTATGCCCCATCATCCCCCTATGGCCTTTTTGTGTTTCAGAGTCCAGGCCAGGAAGCTTTCCTTTCTTCTGTATGGTTCAGTCTTTCTGTCATTATTGTGTCACCTGGAGCTGTGTTCTGCGACACTGTGGGTTTTCACTAACACTGTCAAAAGATGGCTTACTCATTGACAGACTTCAACTCTCACCACTCTCTTAAGATACACTAAGTCTTTATTTGCCTTCTACAAAAATAAAATCAATACAAGCAGGATCATTTTGTTGGCTATCCTTTTCCCCACGTTGGGATACTTCAAATATAAAGTATTTATTTAATAATCCTTTGTTTAACTAACTTCAAAACATGAATTTGGCAAGCGATTGCATAAGATAATATTACAATATTAGAGTTATACAATGACGATAAGAAGTTACATGACATAATATTTCTAAGACAAATCTGAAAAGAATAAATAGTTCCTGTGTGATTCAACAATACACCTGAAAAACAGGTATATCTTCAGTCCAATAACTGTCAGTTTGGTGGAATGATAAATAAATTATCTGAAGTGACTATACTGAGATTTTGTGAACATTATTTTTCCATAGAAGACAAATGGAAAGACACTGATATATATATATAACATATGTAATCATTAATGTATTTCTCAGCAGCTACAGATGTCCAGAGCTTTATCACTACACAATTACATCTTCACATTGAGAATAACTGGTTACAAAATGTAGGCTATTGTATACTTCGGTCAACCTTTTCTTTAAATAAATCAGGTATACTTTAATGCACACAAACTCGGATATCACCTTTCCAGTAAGAACTGATGGAAACTCAGTGTCAAATTTGTTGCTCAGGCCAAACCTTTAAAAAAAAAAAAAAAAAAAAAAAAAAAAAAAAAAAAAGGAACAATTAAGAAAATACACATTAGGTTTACGTTATAGTAACTGGAACAAAGTATTACAGTTGACATACAATTGTTGTACATTAACATGAACCCCAACCCTGTGTAAAACCCATCTGTTAATGCAGCTGCTGGGCAGGGTACAGGTCTAAGGTGTGGAGAAGATTAAATGTTAGGCTTATGGCCAGGTTTATTTACGGAACCTGTGTAAGGGTTACATATTGTAGAGTCATTGTAGGGTGATATTTAAGTTAAGCTACATTTGGACAAGAATGAAATGTAGGACAGCGGTAAGGGTTAATATTTGGAACTCCCATTAAGCATAGACATTGGTGGTAGAGTAAGACAACGTCTACACTAATATGCATTTAAGTCATATTAATGGTCTTTAAATTGAACTTATAGTGCTTAGTACATTTTGCGTCCATACTACAGAGAGTCTACTATCTCAGTTTCCAATGCGATCAGTTAGAGGTGTGATGTATCGGTTGAATCTAACAGCACATTGTGATATAAGCTAGTGTTGCATCCCCCCCCAAAGCCCTTCCCCTACAGGGTAGACATTCATTTCAACCCGTATCACGACTTCAAACTGAACTGCACCCCAACAGCAAAGACATAATTCACTAAGGCTGTTCACTCTGGTCCCAAAGTCTCAGCCTAATGCTTTATAAACCCTAAACTCAAACCCTCTCCCATCATTAGAACTAGCCTAAAACACAGCGGACACTCTCTTGGGTATCTGACCACCTACACCTTGATCTGAGGGAGCTTGATCATTTAACTTAACAAAACAGCCTACTATGACTTTTAAGCCATAGCATTAGAAATGCCATTTAAACCAATGCTTTGAAGAATATTGTATAGTAGCCTATTCATCCTATCAGAGGCAGAGATCTTGTTAATATATTTCCCATTCTGAAACCATGGAGAGAATCTAGCCGAAATTATCTTCTTAAAAATAATTCTACTTCTGGGAGAGTGCAGCTATCAGGATGTCATTTCTGGTTTGGAATCCAGACACTGCTTTTGTGTAATATCCTTGTAGTTGAAACTGGTGGTGCTGAACTGGTGTTCACCAAGTTAATTGATAATGGCTATAAGGCTGCCCCATGCAGTGGTAGGGATTTAAACCGAAGTGACAGCTCTTGCACTGATTGCCATTATTTTGTTGCATTTTGTAAATCGATACAGGGACGAAAACAAATAGAATTCAATGTTTTTCCTGTATATATCTAACTACGATTCTCTCTAACACTTAAACTAGGTGTGTGTGTATATATATATATACAAATATACATACATATTATATAATATATATATATATATATATATATATATATATATATATATATATATATATATATATATGAGGAACATCCGTTAATAATTCACCATTACATTTTTTTAAAACTCTTGAGGATTATATAGAGTGGCTGATTAAAAGCTCTTAATAATCGTGGCTTATGTTACCATAGAAGTCTGTGTGTTTATACCAATATGTGTGGTATATCTATATATATATATATTGGATATTTAATTGTTTTATACAATACACAGGGTTAGAGCACACATTGTGACGCGAGACCTGTTGATAAAGGTGAGAGCATGTAAAATAAGAAAGACCTGGTATACCCCGCCTGCAGACGCTGCCACTTCGCAGGAAAATGCCTGGCTTCAGGCCCGGCCTACTCACAGCTAGAACAAAAACATTCAATGCAACAGAGCACAGGTAACGGAATAACCTCAACCCCGCTAAAACAAAATGCCGTTTCCCCCGGTGCTTACACGGTGATGTGCCCAGCCCCCCGCATTATAACGGGCTCCGGGCAGTATCTGGCTAGCTGCTCCTCGCTCACTACCCGCTCCTCCTCCTCGTCCAGTTCATAGATGGTATCGAAGTCCGCCATGTTGGGCAGTAAGACGCTCATGACGTCACTGCACTGGCAGGAACGCGTCACCAAGAGATATAAAGCTTCGCCGGGGGGTGAGAGTGGGCAGTGCCAGCTCTGCTGCACTGACACTGTATATGCATCTCACAGGTACATATATCTGCACCACGTTGTTGCAGAAGAGCAGATCGCAACTATAGTTTTTGAGGTTTAGCCGTATTGTCTTGTATGCAATTTGTAATGAATGCAGTGTGCTATTCCCTTGATTCCGATATACTAGCTTAGCTGGGCCTATTCCATAACACTGAGATTCTCTATATTATACATTGCACATTTCTAAGGTATTTATTTCCCCAAGAAACCATCACACATAATTTAATAAAATTTATTACAGAATTTATATAATTGAGTGTCGGAAATTAAAGGTTTGAAAGCTTAAACATTTAAATGTAAAAGCTTCAGTCATTGCAGTTATATGTGTGTGTGTGTGTGGAAAACGAAAGAGTACGAATCTCTTGCAATCTCGTGGTTAATGATCCTAAAGACATTAGCCAATTTTATAGACCCTGGGAATAGCAGTAAAACAAGACCTTTGAACCGATTCACTGCGGCAACTTTATCACCAACCGCATGGACAACAAAAGATAGAAGAAAGAATTCAGAATTATTCATGAAGCTTACATACTTGTCTTTCAGTTCATTTTCATAACATTGTCCTAAATAATAACACCAAAACAACACAAATAAAAAGGCGAAGAAATTAATCTAAATGTTGGAATGCAATACCCCGAGTAATCAAAAATGTGTGTTATTTTACGAGTTAAAGAGACATAAAATAAAACCTATGGCAGGAGACATTTAATAGCCGATATGCAGAAAAGAACTAGCACTTTGAGAGACAGGAGCTTTTTATATGAAAATATATATTTCTCCTTGTCCAAAGAAATCACCATATGGCCATATCCTATATTCTAAATGCAACTATTAGCTTTTATTAAATTGTTTATTATGTGTTTTAATTTATATTAAAAACAAATATCAAATTAAGTTGGATCCTAGTGATGAATCTTATTTTTTGTGATTAATTCGTTCGTTTATTTACCATATTATTGCTAAACTCACACGACGCACAGAATTGAAATCTAAAATTGAGACAGGAGTCTACGACATTTTCGTTCTTTTTCGTTTCTGTTCTATAAGTAAATCCATATTTGACTATTCAATTTTTTTTATTACGCTTTAACACAATTTACTTTGAAAATGTTATTTAATTAAGTTTTCTATGCAATCCAACCTGGCTTGAGATTTTTGGGTGAAATTTTCCACCGATTATAAACACTCTAAAAACATAATACGAAACTGAACGAAAGGTTTTATCTAGGCCTATTCCTGTCATTTTCACCTTCATTCCCTACACGATAATGGGACATTTAATTACATTTCCAAGTTAATCTTGAATTTCCAAGTTAATCTTCAGGACGCTTATATTGGTTTGTCTCACAATCAGAAAACGAAAAATATATTAAAAGAGAACGTAGATAAATACATTTTCTCGCTCACGGGCAAATAAATGCAGTAATGAAATCATTTTTAATTACAAAGACTTTTATTTACAAATTCCACGTTCATTAAATGTACCCGTATCAATTAACGTATACAGAAAAATTGCACCTGTCTCACACAATAAAAGACACATAAAACTGCATAAAAACTAGCGGAAACGACACACAAGCATGTTTTTATAACAGTCTGGTAATTTAAAACACAAATAAATGTTTCCGACTCCTGTCTTTTTGAGGTTTATCACTTCCAGTCTTGGAAATGGAAGCAATCCAATCTCTCAAAATATAAGGCCATTAGTGTTCAAATTAAAAAAAAAAAATGTACCTGATTTTTTTAATTTGTATTTTAAATTTACAAACACTTATGTTTTATACATTCACCATACGTAGGCTACAGAACGATATTTATATCTTAATAAACAAACCATTGAAAACAATCTCGTTTCTGAAACAGACACGGACTTCTGTATTCTTATTATTTTTTCCAAACTAAACTAATAATAAAAACAATATGTAGAAGAGCCTCCAGCATTATTTGACTTGATTTTTGGCCATTTAAAAAGTCGAAGGTGTTGCGCCTTGGTATCCCACAAAATATTCTCGCTTAATTGTCTTGCTTTTCTGGTTTTATTTTCATCCCTGAAAAGCTCGAGTTGACCTTTGGCAGCATGGTGTCCTTGCGGTGTGACGGAGTGCTCAGTTTGGTTCCAAGTTCGGATTCGGATTCGGTTTACTGGGTCACAGTAACTTGCTGTATATTCCCAATTGGCGGTAAGGTGTTCAATCCAGCAGGGGGGTAAATAGATCCATGAATATCCGAGGGGCTGAGTGAGCCAGGCACCGGGAGAGGACTCACAGATCCTGGGTCGCTGTGCACCGAGCCCCCACTGCCGTCAGATTGACCCATCTTCTTCTTAATCATTTTCCTCTCCTTGGCTCTGCGGTTTTGAAACCAGATCTTCACCTGTAGATTAAATGAATGAATGAATTAGATTTTAACGATAAATCCGTGGAATTTATATTACAGTGGTTCTCAACCCTGGTCCTAGATGGACTGCTACCCTGATGGTTTTTGTTCCAACCAAGCTCTCAATTACTTTATTGAACCCTTAATTGAACGAATAATTCCCTTACATTTGACTTATGAAATTGTGTAACTGATAACAAGTTGGATCCTTAGTAAGATAAGTACAGTGTCATACTTCACTTAAAACCCCTACTGTTTGAAATAATGAAAAGGCTCTGAATTAGGAAATTGTTAGTTAAATTTAGGGCTCAATTAAGTCATTTATGAGGTTCATGGGAGAAAAAGTTTCAGGAATGTGCTATTCTAAAACGGTTTATTAAGGGCACACATTGATAGTCCGAAATTGAAGGAAGATTGCTTTTATTCGTTTTACCACATAGACGAATGTCTTCCTTTATCTTAAATATACTGAACTAACATGCCACTTTTATAGGCACCACCCCCTTAAAATAATGTTAAAGATTGTGTTGTTTCTACCTGTCGCTCTGAGAGTCCGAGGTTCACGGCCAGCTCTGACTTTCTTCTGATTGTGATGTATCTGTTGTAATGAAACTCTTTCTCTAATTCCAGTCTCTGGTGGTCTGTGTAAACAACTCTGTACTTCTCCTTCGTCCTCGTTTTACCTGTTGAATAAAACATAAATACAAGTAAATGTAAAAACGAGTTAGTTGTGAAAATAACTGCGGTCTACATTTGCTTGGTTCTTCTGAATGTTAAGTAACACATTAAATATCATAGACTAAAGTGCAGTTACATTATTGCAGGTTTAAGTCTATAAAATGCCATTTAGCAAATACTTTGTTGCTTTTTATTATATTTTATAACTTACAATTGTGAACTTCAAATGTTATAGTTTCGCAGAATGTATTTAAAAGTGATTTATTCAACATTATGTTTCTCTCCGTGCACTCCAATCTCAGTTGAAAAATTGGATGTTTCAGTATATAGGCATTTAAAGTAAACAAAATAAGTCCTATATTAATATCTAGTTTTACTGCCTGAGAAGGATGTTTATTGTGCAAAGTGTGAAGTTGTTACATGTCCGTATTTGTTAAATGTTAGTTTTTAAGGAAACGTTTTAAGGAAACGACCCACACTTTTGGGTCACTAAAACTATGATGCTAAAGTATTTGTATATTAAAATTAATATATGAAATCGTTTTGTAATGTGATGGTCAGTTTCACTTTGTGACCAGATGTATGTAAATTGTGCTTCTGATCTTCTTTGATGTGACTTTTTGAACAAACTGCAGAACAAAGACACTTGGAGAAGTTACCTAAACTGCATTGATGTGTTAAAAGGCAACACACGCCACACAAAGGAGGTACAAGGCGATACTATCCAAGAATCTCCTCTGGCCTAAATCAGGCCCGTCGTGTTTGATTTACAAACCAGAAACACAAAGTCGGCGCCCTTTCATCTCTGGAAAAAGGAATTAAAACCACGACAAGCATTTTGAACTGAACATTTTCTTTAATATATACTATATAACAGTGTAATATTATACATCCGATAGGACATTTTATTCGTTTCCCCATTTACAGTTTGAGCAAAACTCATTTTATGTTGAAAAACCCTTGTCAGCATTCCAAGAGGGATGGAAAGTAAACATCTAAATTTAAAATATAACAGTTGCATTTAATTAAAATGTAATGGATATTCTGAGGAGATACACATTTCACTACTCCCGATGTGAAATGCATGTACCTGTCCTAGGAAACACCAAGTCCTTCTATTATAATAAACCATTTGCATTTGAAAAAGCCCTGGTAATGCTTACACAAAATTGTGGGTTAAATTTCAACAGCATTCGCAAATATGACCAATGCTTTTGGACTGTGGCACTATTCAGTTTGGCCATAAAATTCAGAAAGCGTTACTCTGGAGACAATGCGGCAAGGACGAGAGATCTTTATTTGCTGTGAAAATCATCACCCTTTCCGGCAATATAACTCCTGAAGAATGGGAACCGAGGAAAAGACTGGGGTGCATATCAAAGTAAAAAGAAGTGTTGAAAGGGACCGCCGCCTGAATATGACAGATAACCCTCAAAACCTCAGGACAATGTAGCCCAGGAAAATACTAGACCTCACATCTAGTTTACGGGAGAAGGAAAATTTGCATTACAAGTACTGCTGGCGCCTCTTCGCAACACTGGCCTTACCACTTAATAAGTGGAAGAAAAAAAAAACACAAAATACGAAACAAAAATGTATTGGCAACTCTGACCCCACGAACCTTAGCAATTAATGTACAGCACCAATTATTTGGATCATAAAAAATGTCAAATGAAAAACGCAAACCAATGCCAGCGCAATATTCTTTCTTAATGACCATTTATTAATAAACCCATCCTTCACCCTTATGTATTGTTTCGTTTGATATATACCATATACAGAGGTAATTAATTGCCCATGTGCACAACATTTTGTGTGCAAGACTAGTTATATCACATGCATCATATAATAGTAAATAGATGTATAAACAGATAAACAAATAGCCTAAACAACGGCTTCATTACGAATAGCTTTTTTTAGTAAATGATATGCTCCAAACATTCAGCCACACAATACATTTTGCTATTTATTTATTTTTTAATTTACCCTACTCCATATATTATGTAACAGAATACATTACACTACTAAAATGTACCATTTACATTTTATTTTAAGATTAAATACACAAAGACAACAAAAGTCTGACTAAACTATTTATAGTTGATACACGTTGCCTGCTCTCAAACTATTTAAATTATTCTGGGATTTTCACCAGACTAATGAAATTAATTGTATTAGTTATCTAACTAAGACAATAATATGGCCAAACTATATATATATATATATATATATATATATATATATATATATATATATATACACACACACACACATCTGTGAAGAAGCCATCACTGGATCACTTTAGTTTTGACAGATTCAATGACAGACTATGCAGGTTTCATTGATTTGAGACCTGCATAGTTAGCGAAGTTTGAAGTTTGAATTATGTGGAAACAATATTGAAATCCCACTGAAATTCATGTTTGGAAACTTGATTGAACTAAAATCAATGGCCATGGTGTCCTCGTCTGAACCACTTCAGAGGTGATGTATGAGTGTCCCAGTTTATGTCAACGTCTATAAAACATAATGGCTTAAGAAAAGTTTACTCATGGACGTCGGCTAAATAAATAATTACGCCGTGACAAATGACCACACTTCCGGCGCTCATTTATGGAGGTTAAATGGTTTCTTGTCACAAAGACGTGTTGTGTCAGATGAACTAAGCAACAATCAATGGCTCTGTATGTATACGACCTTATCATCTGTCCACCAGTGTTATATTGAGTGTTATTGTGACGTTTCAGCGATTGTAACAGGAAACATTCAGTAAGGAGCAACACTACACAAAATACACATTTTGATATAATATGAATACGAATGCAAATTAACCATCCATGCACCCGTTTTGAACCATAAAGAATAGCCGACTTACCGGTTGACGAAGACTGAACCGTTTTTCTCATCCATTCGTAGGAATTGCGCCGTTCCCTATCCGGGGACAGCTGAGCCACTGATACATTTTCCGGGGGTGGCGGTAATACTCCAGTTCCAGGAGGGTGCATTGAGTTGTAATCGGGGGAGCAATAGGAAACCTGCCCGGGCGAAGAGCTGCTCATGGGCGCAGATAAAGTGTTGGGAGGTCCGAGCCCGTAGGCGCCCCAGTCTTCCCTTGGCGCGCCATATGGAGATGCCCAAGCTGCCGAAGACTGTGCGTGGCTATCCATATTGGGCACATGATGATATCCCGTATAATCGGAGTACTGTGGAGTGGAAACAAAGTTCTGTGCTGGCAGGTTGATGCCTGAGCGCCGGACAGGTCCTTGGTGATACATGCTGCCTTCTTTATCCAAGAGGTATCCAACATACATGTTTACAAAAAGAGGGCACTTGCTATGGCGACATAATTTTAACCCAAGGATCGCCTGTCTGAAGTCTCTCTCTTGGCTCCAACAGCCTCTGCTCCGGTGTGGTGTAGTCCGACACTCTGCTGGTCGTGCAATGTACTTCCTGATGTGCTTCAATCACACATGATTAAGCACTGTTGACAAGCTGCTGGTGGCAACGCTATACCATGGCCCGCCTGACGTCAGATGAATCCCCAAACCCATAAGATTTGCATTCAAATGAAGACATGATAACCCCGCCAAACCCACCTTGGTGCTACCCCTGACGCTTTCTTGACGCATCAGTATCCATTTCCACCTCCTCCCAGCTCCGTGCACTTAACACTACGGTACATATCAGTGAATCCAACTGGCGCCACTTACAACCATTTTCCCTGTGTCAAAGTCCTCATGTTCGTTCATTCGTTTAAGTACAATATAATTGCACGAAATCTTAAAATGATAAAATGTTAATAAACTCATTTTTTATTTACTTATAACAAATACTGTAATATTTCTAGGATGGACTATTTTAGTTTAGGGCTATACTTGAATCAGTTGGAGGGTTAAGAATAAGAAGGACTTAAATAATCTGCAATCCTGGTGCTGATGAGTTTTAGACAATTTAGAGTTACGCATTGATTTAATTTTATTTAGCAAGAAAATTCATATTAATACGCAACTCCAGGACCAAACACTAACGTAAACCCATAAGAATAAGCATTGTCATAATCATTCGCTCATATATGCATTTTTTGTTTGCATGCGTTTAGAAAGAGTTTTACAAACTGTTCACGAAATCTGGTGTATAATTGTTTAATATCACAGTCAAAATGTCATGTGAATGAAACCTAAATATATTTGAAATATTTGTAATCAGCGACAGGGGGTGGGGGGGAACAAACCTCAAATTTTACATTGTCAGACAAAATAAAAATCAGCTGGACAATATAATTATGTAGCCTACTTTACTGGGCAGCCAGGTAGTTAAAGCATGTGATTGTTTCTTTAAACTCTCATGCAATAGTTCAAGGTTTTATTGCTTGTTCCATGTTGGAGTATATAAAAGCTGTTAATATGGGAACGTGACATTTCCACACTCTCAGGCCACGATTTACGCCTGACAACGTGCGGGATATTTGTTAAAAAGATGCTCCTGCAAAAGAGGTGCAAAGTATAATGAGACTTACTTCTTGCACGGCGAACTTTTCACATTCAGCACAGTTCACACTTCGACACTTTAAAGTCGCACTTTACGGCCAATTCCGGTTTAAACAAACCAGAGGTCCTACCTGAAAACATCCAATCCATGACAATGCGCTCAAAAGAGTTGATACTAAAGCGCCTAAACTAGATTTCAGTCAGTGTTCACCTCCATCTGTGTTTCAGAAATGTTTTTTCCCCAAAAGTAATTTATTTCACTTTAAGTGGTTTCAATGCTAAGTTCCATAAAACAAATAGGTATGCATGTATCATCTAACAAATAACGTTTAGAACATTTGTAAAACGTTTCATATTTGTATCAGTTGTTTTATTTGGTTTGGTGAAATAGTGGTAGGCAAATCACTTTTAGAGAAAAATACAAACCAAAAGACAACCTCATTAAGATTTTGTGATTTCTTATTATTTATAAACGTGGGTTAAAATATATATTATTGTGAGGCAATGGTAAGATTAATGTCAGTCAAAAAGATCTTTGCCATACACAAAGAAGAGCATATAAGCACACATCCCTGCTAGGAGTCTCTGCCATACAGTCTGGCACAAATGGTCACCCAGAAGACTAATATTTATCATTGAAGACCGGAAGCTGCCGCCTTTTATTAGTATATCTTTTGTATTTGTTTTTTTATGTCACCTCAGTTCCTGGTATGTGTGTGTGCACTATATAGCAATAGCTATAATCACTAGAAATGCTCATAGTGTGCGAATGATGGGAGTAGTCTAGTAGTGGGTCAATTACCAAAGTCAGTGAGGCATACTCTTCTAGATATAATTGTATGAAGTTTTAACAAGTCTTTCTAGACAAAGCTGTCATTTTGAAAACAAATAAACATAGGCATGCATACATACATACTAAATATGCATAATACGTAAAATGTTACTACATCTAATTCAAATAGTAATACTTTCTTACCAAAATGCAACAAACTCTCAGCTTAATGAAGTAATATGTACATGTGCTGTTGTTTTAAAAGCAATACTAGATATTATTGTAATTATTTGTTACTGGGTGTCTGCACCTGTAAAGTAACAAAACAAACAATATCAAACCAAATGCAGAAATAAAGCCTGGGACATATATACGCATTACACTGGATCTCTGAAAATGTGTACTTCGTCAGTTGGATGGAGAGTACCTGCATACCGAGTTAGTGATGTCAAAACACAAATAGCCTGGCAATTACTGTGCACCTCGTTGTGATACCACACTGTGCATGCATAAGTGACAAATACGTTGTTTAAACCCGGTGACTATACACTGACACCAGCGATTACGGGTAATTTTCAAACCCACACAGGTGTTTACCCTCCCTGTGACCATGTATGTCATAATTATCACCTGAATCACACAAAACAACCACCACAGAGTGTGACTTTAATAACAAAGGCGGGATTATGACTCTGAATGTAACGATTCAGTAACCAAGATCAATTGTGTAATGGGCAACATTTATACAATTGTCAAACAATGTAATTATGGGTGTTTAACAAGTTGAATACTCAGTTCTCTGCAATCTCCCGTCACAAATCACTGCAATCAGCTGAAAAGATTTCTACTCGATATTTCTAAGTTAAAATTGAACTTATTTGAAACGGATAGATTTAGTATGTTATATGATTTTAGTTGCATTGTTAGATGTCTTTTATTGGTATATTTTGATTGAGTGTCGTGTTTTTTAATGCAACTTCAGTTGCTGGTATGTGTACACTATATATCACTGTCTATAATCACTGGAAATGCTCATAATTGCCGAATGATGGGCAATCAATCGTCTCGCATAGCATTCACACTAGACGGAGAATATAGAAATAGTCTTCTGCATCGTCTTAATTAAATACCAGGGTTTCTGATGAGTGTACTGGCGGATATCCCAAAATATTAAATGGAAACGGATTTTATATTTTTGTTTATGTACATTATTCATCTTAATCCCAGGAAAAGACAGTCTTGTTGAATTTAATATTGACTGAAGGTAAGCTGTACACAGGTGAACTGTTCCGAAATATGCCCTTGAACAGCTGGGACACAATGCCTCTGTATCACACCGCCCTCAGGTGGCTATAATAGAAATGTTTAACCTTTGAGTGGATTTGAACAACGCTGTTCTACTGCGCTCTAGTGGTGAGTATCAGTAACATTGTAAAGAGGGATTCTGCAAATCTGCGCAGAACTACATTTCTAAAAAATAAAGATATTGTGTAGCAGCACGATATTGGTTTACTATAGCCATTTCACTTGTTTTATGATTTGTGTTGAACAGAAAGTGCACCACCAATAAGAAACTGCACTGATGGGTGTTCTGTTCTTGTAACGTTAGTCTTTTTACAAAATAAAAAAACAGGTTATTCAACAGAGACCTCAAACTTCAGAGCATTTGAATTACAGTAATTTGAAAAGTGACAGTGAAGTTCACAACACCTGTTTGTGACTTGATTACAAATACATTTCAAATGAACAGTTAATCATTCTGTCTATATTTTGCATCCATCAACTAATTGATGTAAACATCTGACATCAGACATAATGCATAATGATGATAATGAAGTAAAAAAATATATATATACACTGACTAAATGTGTCTAAAATTACACTGACTAAAACTCGACTAAAATTACAGTTTGTCGACTAACATGAACTAAAACTAGTGAAAGATTAAATTACTAAAATGTGACTAAACGAATAAGCATTTTAGTAAAAAAAGTATAACTAAATATTTAATAGCTGCCAAAATTATCACTGACTCACATCTTAAGTCTGTACAATTGTTGGATTACTGTAAAGCGGTAGCAAACTGGGGAAAAGGAACCAGGTGCAGAGCGGTAGAAAATCCAGAAACAGGCCAAGGTCTTGGGCCAGCGAACTCAACAATGAAGGGGATCCGAAAGGTAAAGTGGAATAATCAGGCAAGTGGTCAACGATCGGGCACCAGAGAGAGAGAAACCAGAATTCGAAGGTCATGGGAGAAGGTACAAGTCAAAACACAATGGAGAATATACAGAGGAATGAGAATGCTCAGAAATGAAACTTCACACATGAGTTTTGGAAGGAGAGGGTATAAATACAAGGACTGAT
This sequence comes from Amia ocellicauda, assembly GCF_036373705.1. NCBI lineage: Eukaryota > Metazoa > Chordata > Actinopteri > Amiiformes > Amiidae > Amia > Amia ocellicauda. Next base: position 14,395,426 of record NC_089859.1, read on the forward strand.
GACCAAGGGGATGAGTGGCAGGTGAGGTAACTGATGATTGATAATTCAATAATGGGATGAATCAGAGGGAACCAGGGAAAAGTGACACAAGGGCGGCATCTGGTGGTGAGTATTGGAAAAGTTCACTGTGTAGACATTACAATTAAAGACTTTAATCGGTTTTCCAGGAGTAATTGCATGTAAACTTTTCAACCCTGCACTGTGCATGAGTAACCCTCAGGTGTCTGATACACCCTTTATAACACAAGAGTCTCTATTGACTGCAGCATCCAAATAATGAGACAAATTAGACAATAAGAAATATTTAATGATATAAGATCCAACGAATGAATGTCTTGCTGTTCTTTGGCTTTCAGGGAAGGCATCTCAGATTCTCTTTCAAGGGTTATGGGTGTTATCCGAGGGAGCAGCAGCCCATTGCTCTTTGCTTTTTCCAGGGATGTTTACACGATTGTGTGCCAGGCTGAAAATTCCCAAGCACTCTCTGGCTCTCCGAAGCTCCTCTTTGAATCCTGACAAACAAACATGAAACATAAGAGTGAATCTTTGCGATTGATCAATTGCAAAAGAAAAACAGCAACAACAACAAAAACGCAAAAAAACATGAAGCTCAGAGTAGTCAGCAGACAAGTTGGTAAAGAGTCTCAGGGGAGCCCACGAGAAAACCTGAGTAGCTCAGTTCAGTTTGATATCTAAAACATCTGTCAGTACATAAACAGCAGATACTTCAGAGTATGACCAAGCAGGCACTGTTCATTTCCAGATTAAAACTATGGTTCCATGGTACAATAATCGTAAGCAGATATTCATGTATCATGTATGTAAAGGCTTTCAATACAGCGCAATTAAAGTCACTAGGTCACACCATAATAATACTGGAGGTATAATATAGGTATATAGGTATAACTCGCTCTTTCCTACACTGATAAATTGTACCATATTTTTCTACTGTATGCTTAAACAAATTATCTCTCTGTTGTAATTACAAGACATCAGTGATGCTGAAGGATGGAGTTTGAAGTGGTACTCACAGTAAACCTCGCTTCCCCTCCAGTGACTTGTTTGTGGGAAGCGACAGCGAGCCCCTGCCTCGGCTTGCTTTGCCGCACCTTCCCTAAAAATCGAATTGGAAAGAAGAAAAACGTTACAGCAGCGATACCAATATTTCCAAGGGAGAAGGGAAATAAAAACATAACTAACACCCAAAGTTAAGATACATGAAGGAAATTATATTACATAAAACAAAGGTACATTTCTATGACATTTGCTTAAAGTGAATGTATTTCAAAATAAATGAAATGATGTTACCTTTAGACATCCAAAAAAGGAGACATTACAACACCCCTATATGGATATTGTCTCAGGCTGAAATAAACTAATTGATGACCTACATCTACTTATAAATGGCTTACCCCCATGTAGTGTTTACACATTTCAAGTACAAATACCATACATTCAATATAGTTCATATCCAAAAGAAGCCATTTCCCTTGAGTTTCGAGGAAGGATTTTATACTTGAAATCTACCAATCCAACATGTAAAACTTAACCTATCTATGCTATAAGCTACACTAATAGATTTTAAATGAATCGCAAATCTTTACAAAAAGTGATAAAACCACATGTAGACTAGCTGTTACCTTGTATTTCAAGTCCTTCTCTCTCGCCAATTTCTGATCCCTGGCGATCGTGTTTAGTGAGTCCCTCTTTCTCTTCAAGTCTTGATCCCTGGAGATCACTAGCATTTGTTCTGCCGGGGACGAGTTGAAGAAAATGCAGTGGACTTCATTACGAGATGAGCGGAGCTGGAAGTACAACGGAGGAGGTAAACAGTCACATTGGGAACAAATACACATATTTAAATCTATATTCTTTAATAATTCAGTGATCTAATAGGTTTTACTCCTTTGGTTGCAGAGTTAAGTTTGATTGTATATTTATTGTGTATTTGTCAGCTGTTCCAAAGAGATTTTGATTTGGTGACCAAATGGTACTGTCAGACTGTCAAGAGCGAGATGAGGAGTGGGAGGAGATACCTTCAAAACAAGTCGCTTATGTAAAGCCCGGTCCTGTGTGCTAGTGAACTCGGCCCGTCCAGGAGTCTGAGGCTGAAAAGTCAGCAGGACCTCTTGAATGTCCTGAGGATTGAACAATGAAAAGCAAAATAAAAATGGCAAAATGGCAATTTAAAAAGAATGAATATGTAGTTTTAGAAACATTGTGGCAAGAAACTATGGATACGTGATGTAACAGAACAATACACTGTTGTATGGACAGCAAAACAGAGGGCTGAAGGGTATGATTGTGCATTCCACGGTTTCCTATGCTGTACTCTGCAGTATGTTTCAGGCAACAACTGAACACACTTTATTGTAGTTCCAATATTTCCAAGTACAGAAGAGCCTTTTGATCATTAACCTGGCGCTTTAAAGTGGATTGATTTGCATGACTGAAACTGAACATAATCCAGAGAGAGAAGACTTTGTGTGAGACTTATTTCACTGAAGCTAAAATAATAATATGCTTCCTCCAGTTACATACTCTAAAACAATCCTGACAGACAATTAAATATGAAAGGATGTAGAATCTACCTCTACAGTCATCCTATTTTGCCTAGTTTAGATTTCAAAACAGACCGGTGGGTTGTGTGAGATCGGGATTAAACTGATCAGCAATCCTTCAAGGCCTCTCTCAAAGTTAACAGTACTAGCATCTTAGTCAACAACAGTCACCTTGACAAGCTTGGCGAGATACGCCACGCGTTCTGTGCGCAGCAGTCTTTTGGTCAGGTATCCTCTGACTGTGGTCGCAATTACAGAGCAAAGCACAAAACCGCCCGGCGTGCTCCCGCCCCTTCTGGTGCTGTTTGCCAAGGACAGACAGGCACGCTGCAAGATAAGCAACAGAGCTTACCGCACCAAGAAGCAGACTGTTAAGTTTCCTAACATGTTCACTGCAGGCATACAATCCCATCAAAAAACAATAAGCCAAAAAACAAAACAAAACATAACTGTACAATCTGTAGATATCTTAGTCTTGGGAAAACAAAAGCACCAGTGAGTGTTGTGTGGAGTAACTACTGATGTTTTACAAGTGTACACAGTGGAACATACTACTAGAAAGAAGATAAGCCATCCTATGCTATCTTACCATTCAGGGTAGTGGAGCGCTGTGGGCCTCCCACGCCCATGTCTTTCACCCCTGAGTCCCTGCGGGTGTTTAGAAGTGGGGCATTCATGAGGAGTCTTCTTCTGACTTGTGTCTCCTGCCCATTATTCTTGCTCTTGGGTGTCAATGCTTTTTTTCGGAGTGTCCATCTCAGGTCCAGAATGTAGCCCCTGACACCCACGTCCTGCACGAGTTTCATTATCACACGACCTGTTTACTGAATGGCACTGAAGCGTGGTTTCAGCTTTCCTCTGTATGAATGTTGATGCTTTTTTACAGTGTACAGGGATATTGCTTGACTTCAATGTGGTTTCAGCTTTCCTCTGTATGAATGTTGACGCTTTTTTAAAGAGTACAGGGATTTTGCTTGGCTTCAACGTGGTTGCAGCTTTTTTCTGTATGACTGTCGATGGATTCTTACAGAGTACAGGGATTTTGCTCGGCTTCAAAGTCCATCGAGCAAAAGAGCCTTTGTTGGCTTTCTCCTGAAGGTCTCGCGAACTCATCTTAAGTTCTTCAATTGAATTGGGGATCTTAGAAGTCACAAACCAATCAGGAGATGCACCCTGGAGAATTCCTCGAGTGTATTCCTCAAATTCCTTCCTGACCTGAACACAATCAAAACATACAATCAATTAATTAAAAAATAAATACCAGAATAAAAAAACTGATAACACCACACACAATATGGGTAAAATGTAAGAGTAAGCTGTATAATGACACAGTTCTATAAAGTGCAAAATTACAGGACTGCTGAATATTGCAACTCAAAATAAATCATAATGAGAGGTTTATCACATGGACACTGACGGGCAGTGTATAACTAAATACAAAACTAAAAAAATACAAACACAACTTTGATTATGCACACATTGAGAAGTTGACATGAATGACTGGAAACAACAGAAAAAAGCACAAGACCTATACATCGTAAGTTAAAGCGCATCAGCTGTAAAGCACCTCCTGCAGTGCAATCTGGTAAACGAGTACTATATATCCCTCGATGTAGATTTTAATAACAGAGAATCTGTTATAATTAATACTTAAAGTTTTCCATCTTAATCGCTTTCTGCTGTTGAATTTCGTTTCGTACTTGTTTCAGACGTACTGGAGTTCCGTTATGAAATGTGTTGAACATAATAAAGTACGTATGTATTAAATCGTCATATAATAACCAAATACAAAAACTTTCAAATAGCATTTTATTTGTATTACAAATTATTAAGCACTATTCGTCAGTCAGAGGATTACGCTATTTCTTTGAAATCTTAGTTTCTATTCCGATTTACAGGCATGTTGGTCAATTAGCCTACCGACTGATACATTGACAAATACAGGTACAAAGGTACACATATGTATACATGTCTATGGTTTGACGATGTTTAATTACTAATTGCACAACATGATGGGTTTTATGGAATGGAAACTTAACATAAAAAGTAGCATAAACATATAACGAGAATATTCAGGGAAGCACTTCACTGTCTTACCCTGACTTCGTTCGTTTAGAGAAAAACTGTAAACGAACTCAGTAACTCTTAGAAACACTACAGTCTAGGCTTGAAGGACTGAAAGTAAAGAAATAACTCCTTGTCTATATCAATATGTACTGCTCAAATCAAATGTGTTGTGTAGCACTGAATGTTAAAACAACAATGAATAAATCAGGTCTCCTAGCGTTCTATACATACATTTACATCAATGGTCACAATGGAAATGATGTCATCACTGTTTGATTGCACGGTGTGACGTAAAAATCTGAATTACTCCAGGTCACATAAATCGGATTTGAATATCCATACTGATTATTGTCGAAATACTTATTTCAGGTTATAGGGCACTTGTTTAATATTTTCTTTTAGAAGTCACTCTAAATGTTCACAAAATTAGAATAAATCCCTATGTTTCACAAACACATAATGCAAGTGCTTTTTCATGACTGAAGTGGTATTTTGACCAATCTTCAATTTTGACTGTGTTATACTGGATTATAGTGTATAAGGGAGGCTGGGGTTGTCACATTTTATAGTCAATCTTATATTCCTCTGGCCATATTCACATGAAATAATATCTTGTGTACAAAAGGACATTATTTAGATCATCACTCTTCACTTCACATTTGTAAATATATATATATCACTGGGGGTTGTCACATGATATGGGGTTGGTTGTCTTAGTTACATTTATTGTCTTTTTAACAAACAAGGCTGTTAGCCTTCCTAAAGATTTGGGCACTACAAGAACAAATGCAGTATTCTACAGCACCACGATGGAGAATATCCTGCCAAAATATACAGCTGGGGTAGTTTGGATATCATCCATTATCTACAATGGGACAGAGAAAGTATTGAAAAAGGCAAACAAAAACAACAGCGTTATAATACGGTTATCATCTTCACATCATTATTAGTTACATTACACATAAAGCACTATACTGGTGTATCTAGCTATATACAGGTAACCTATGGGTGTGGATGTTTTTGGTGTGACGAAGTGTGCTTCAGGCTGGGCTGCAGATTTGCACATTAATCAGTTACACATGCAAATATCAATGCATTTCTGTTACTATCTCTAGACAATCCACATACCATATTCATCCCAATCCTAGACACGCAATGCATGAAGACAAGACCCTTTTCATGCGCGTCTATTAAGTATCAAATCCCCAAATTCAATTTTTTCCCATCATTTTGGAAAATGTATGTATATTTTGTTGTTTGAACATTATGACAATATTGGGACATTCTTGGAAAACTTCCAAGTTTAACTGATCACAAGAAGACGACACACAGGCATACATCCTTGACCTCGATATACCGAAAAATCTATCAGTGGTACCACATTTGAGATTATTTCTTTTTCACATATCACATTTACAAAACAGCCTGGGAACCAGAAATCTGTGAACTGGTGCTTTTTTATGTTAAAACCATTAGTGTTAGTCAGAGTGCCTTTTTTCTAGTCCATTTAACGTGCTGATATATATAATTTATGCATCAATAGTCCTGATGGAGTGGGTGACATAGTCTGTGATTAAGTATTCCTGTTTATTTCATGTTCTTACTTTTAATACAAGTTTAAGTCAAACTCATTTTAGCAAATGCATTGTGTTTATTCATTACTTGAATCTGTTAACATTACATGAGCAACAATAACCATGGGGCATGCACCCAAAAATAGAAATCACAAAGAAAAATTAATTGGATATTGTGGGAGGAAAGAAATCTGAAATGGGGGGTGCGTTTATATTAGGGTATGCTCTTCTATTAGGATGAATATGGTATATGTGCCTGGAAAGTGTAAGAAACAATTAAAAAAGAGTGCAGATTCATAGGGCTAGCAGTTTAACATAAAATCGTTCTTTTGGGTACACCAAAACCTACCCTGCAATCAAACCCAGTGCCTCATAGTAATGACTGGGAATGACCCTCCTGTGACATGGAGGCGGTGTCTCTCAGACTGCATTGTGGGCCACTGCCAGGAGATGCCAGGCCTGGGAAGAGCCCGGTGGTTATGAATGAATAAAGATATTGCCTAAAAGAGTTCTGGGAGAGCCAGTGGTTTGGGGGGGGGGGTTGGGGGTGGTGGTGTGGCATGACTGGGGCTTTTCCCTCCCTGGAGCTGGTGCAGGGCTCTGCCATTGAGCTGTGGATGATGCCAGAGATGGAGTCCACTACCTCCCCTTCCAAGAACGTGCGGTGATCACCCTTGATGATGTGGACAGATACCTTCCCATCGCACACCTGTAAGAACAAAGGGACACAATTGTTGTTAATGGCTTCTCGCTTGACCTGTGCACCAGGTCGATTCCTTTCATTCAGACTTGCAGCATAGACTTCACAGCTAATGTGCCTTTATCTATTGTACTCTTGAACCATTTGCTTTGCTACGTGGATCTCTAAATAAACCTGGTGCATGAACACATAGTGGATGCACTGCATATGCAAGACAAGTGTATATAACTTATACCAAGAGAATGACCTGCTCTTCCAGTTAGATGGCAAAAAAACCAACGTGATTTTCCTGAATAACATGGTCAGAATAACTCACAGACACCACTGAGAAGCTCAGTAATGTAGAGATGAAGCCCATCTACCCAACTGTCTTTCAGGCAGTGCACGTGGCCTCTGTAGGAGACATCCTGTTAGAGACCATCCTCCACAAATCCAACATAAATTGAATCAACTGTATTGGTAAAAGCTAAGAGTTTCTGCTCACTGAGATCAGATCCCAAACAACATAAGAACATAAGAAAGTTTACAAACGAGAGGAGGCCATTCGACCCATCGTGCTCGTTTGGTGTCCATTAATATCTAAGTGATCCAAGGATCCTATCCAGTCAAACTTTCAGCTTCTACCACATCGTTGGGTAGATTATTCCAGATTGTGACAACTCTCTGTGTGAAGAAGTGTCTCCTGTTTTCCGTTTCCCCGGGTGCATGTGTCCCTGCTGATCTGGAAAAGCTCCTTTGGTTTGATGTGGTCGATGCCTTTCATGATTTTGAAGACTCGAATCAAGTCCCCACGTAGTCTCCTCTGTTCCAGGGTGAAAAGGTTCAGTTCCTCAGTCTCTCAGTAGGACTTTCCCTTCAGACCTGGAATAAGTCTGGTTGCTCTCCTCTGAACTGCCTCTAGAGCAGCGATATCTTTCTTGAAGTGCGGAGCCCAGAACTGCACACATCTACTGGCTCTGCTGCTTGCTTGCTCATTCTTACAGCTGTGATGTTGTAATTTGTACTTCTGCCACCTCTCTGGGCTGCTTTGGCATCTTAGCCTGCTGTATGCAAGTGTGTTTGTGAGTGGAGTGGTGTGATACTGTATCTCTCACACTTGGTCGTTGCAATGACGACACCACTGGGTTACCTGTGCGTTTCTGTATATTTTGTCTTTGATGGTATTCTGTAAGCATGCTATTTAACTCTATCAGCTCTCACCCATTCTGTGTACCTTAATAAAACACCCCAAGTGAAGAGCTGTCTTTGAAAATCTGAGTATTTTCTATCGATTGGATTATAAATGTCGCTGAAGGCACTTGCTGGATTGGTCCAGCATTTTACTTCAAATAGCACTGTCCGGTATTGAATGTCCCGCCTCTCTCTCTTAGGGCCTCTTCAGCTCCCGTACCCATTCCTATCTGCCCTCTGCTCCCCAAACACAAGCAGACTTGTCTCAGACTGTAATTTTTCCTCCATTGGCTTTTTATGTCTGTGGGTGTCAGTCTTTTTGTGATGGGGGTTCTTTGAGGAGGGAGGATGGGCTTCTGGTGCAATCACACTGCTCTGGATGCATTCTGTATGCTAGGTGTAAATAAATTGGCAACGATCCTGGCTTCTTTTCACCCAGCCCTGGCATTTTTTTTTTCATTATTATTTTTTGACGTTGTTTATTTTTATAATGGAGCTCATTGGTAGCTATATCTGGGGCTTCTGTATATGTACATAGCTTCTCAAAATGCAGTGTCCTTCTGAATCTCAATGTAGCAAATCAAAATCAGATCTGTTCAGATAAGCACTGTCTGCTCCCATTAGCTTCTCAAAGATAGAGTGGTACACACTTAAAGATAGATGCTGTAACCAATGATTAGAATTAATTTGGTGTGATTTCAGTTTAGTTTATTTTACAAATCCTGTTTTACATCAAACAGACATTAGAAACAGTGTACGGGGTATATCTTTTTAGGTAACAGTAAAGGTAATGAAACAAAGATTTTATTTTAACAAATTTATTCGTGCGATAATGGAGAACACAATTTTTTGTGTTATTTTTAACATACAGACCGTGTTAAAATTAAACAAAACCTGGGCACGGCTAAAATGTGCTGCTGAATTATCAATGGGGGGGGGGGTTACAAGTGCAGCCTTTCCCTCAATGACTTTCATTTTCCCCATATTCCCTCCAATCTGGCAACCCTAAGAGGGATCCACTTCATCAGTAAGAGACAGTTCCCTTACTAGAAGTACGGTTACTTTGCTTTCTAATTGACACCCAAATACATATGTATATAGTCCTGCTACCGATCCACATCAGGTAACAATTGATAGTAAAATAATCCAATAATCTTTGGTACTGGCAACATCAGTGCAATTTTAAATTAGGTTTATTAAATACATCTATTCATCTGAATAAAAGCACTGAACCATTTTTGGAGCCCGATTCTATTAGCAGCACGAACACTTTTCAGGAAAGTATTTTGCTTACTTACAAATAGGTTTGCAAACATGACACCATGTCACTTCATGTGCCGCAGTTCTGACAGTACATCCCATAACAATGTGCAGCACAAATGCCAGAAACTTATAACAAATGCTTGTGCTTCATTGGAGGAGATGGAGAGCACCTGATGATCACCTGAAAAAGCAGAGGTGTTCTCTGACAGATGTCAGTTTCAATCCTCATGAGTTACTGTCCAATGTGGTCTCCAAAATAATTTACTCCACTGTCTTCGGCCAGAGGCTAGACTATGACGACAAACTGTTCAAGTTTCTGTTGTGTGCCATTGACAGCTATTTCAGTGATAAATCCCACCCTCAACCTATTATGTTGGGTTTTTTTAAGTCCCAGTTCTACAGCATGTTTCCCTGGGCTTGCCATCGCCTCCTGGGTCCCGGGACCAGTCATTGAAGGGTTCAAGAAATTCCAGGAATATTTGGAAAAAGAGGCTGATCGATGACTGATCTTGACAGAGACTTACCAAAGGACTACATTGAAGCTTTCCTTGTCAGAATGGAAGAGGTGAAACCAAAAAATAAAAAAGTTCCGGAAATGTAATGTTTATCTTCAACAATGAGGTTCACAGTGATGAACCAAACCTTCCTACATAGATGCATGGTTTTGGCCACCAGGAAATGTGGAAACTAAGAATAAGGTGGAATGGGATGATGAAGGGATTGCAGATTTTTTTAGGGATGGGACCTGAATGTCTTCATGCCTATCTGGAAGATCTCCTAAAGCACAGCTCCAACTGAAATGTTGGTAGAGACTTTAGGACCCATAGGAATGAGTGCTGCCTATTGGTCCCCCCTTCCCCACACACACTCACCTGATTATCCTTAGATGACTACCAGCCAAGGACAACCCAGTCTCAGCATTACATTGCTTTGTAATTGCATCAGATCAGGACTTTCCTGGAGTTTCTGTTCAAAGTAGAAATGGTCAAAACTAGTGCTAGATTTGGGGCCTCACATTATGAGGGGTCCATAAATCTGAATAAATTTATAAAGCACTATTATATATGCATTATTTTTTGTTGTAAATTTCAAATAGGCATAGATGCCAAGACTGGTGACTTGTATGGCTGTAGAATTATTTGTCATATTGAGTTCATAAAGCTGTGCAGAAAACTATAATTCATATAGAAATGTTATTAAAATCTATTTAGCTCTACAATGTTGTGCTATAGAGCCTCTTAAGCTTGGCATAGTTTAAAGTCTTAGTATTTCATAATCAGGCCCTGGTCAATGATAGTAAAAACAGGAAAAACTGGCCCACAAAATCAGTCCTAAGAAGACAGATGCCTTTTTACCCTTCGGACTGGGTAGGTTTTTGTATGGTTTCAGTTCTTGGATTCGTAACGTTAACTGATGTAAATGAGAAAAAAAATATTGACCTGAGACTTTGCAGACGAAATAAAAGAAGAATCAATTGTGAGCTGAATTACTGGAACTCTTCCCCCCAAGTTATCAAACTTGATATTATCAAGTTTAAGAGGCAACAAAATTTGTATTAAATATGTGTGCACAAAAGACAATGAAGATAAAATTATCTAAGCTTTACATTTCCATATATAGATAGGCGAAGGCACAAAGAAAAATGAATCCTAGAACTAAACCTTAGCAGTGGCGACCGGTGGGTTTATGAACTGGTGGGACATGACATTTGTAATGTAATATAATGTATATTTGCACCACATTTGTTAAATTTCCTGCAAACACATACAAGTTTAACAGGTAAGTGGTGAGTGAAGATGACATCATTGTTGGGTCAATGATACAGTTTTTGAGTTACTGCCATTTTAAGCACCAATAATAGTGCAAAAGCATATTAAAACAATTAATAACTATGCATTTTAATGTAAAACATTTGCCTGAGACATTGATTAAGATTGTATTGTAATAAGATTAAATTGTATTTCTTTTCAAAAGAACATCATTCTGGCCAATCACAAATTATGCTTAACTACATTATTGTAATAAACAAAAGACATTTAATTGTAAATCATGTGCCAATGCATCGTGCATGTAAAAAGAATACATTATGGTAGATTTAAGGCAAAATCTTAATGATATAATATAGCTACGATTATATAAACAATAATTATATCACAACCCATATAACACAAACATACCAATGTATTTGTAGAATATAAATTAATGTGTCTAAAACAAATATCTCCACGATTTTGATACACAAACACATGCTCACCTGATTTTTCTATAGTTAATACTGTAGCTGTAATAATGAATTCAAAATAATACCCACCTCCACTTAACATGTGCAATCTAGCCGCTATTTCTGGATTGCTCTGGATATCCTTTTAAACACTTTATGTTGTCCTGGTGCGGAAAACAAAAAGCGATTTTCCTATAACGCTCTCGGTGAGCCACTTTTTAAACAATTCCCAATTAAAATGCCCTCTTTTTCTCTTTTCCCTGATTACAGTGTTTGTCGCTTAATGAGGACCTAAACGTTTGATTTCAATATTTGATTCAAATGACAACAAATACAAACTATTTTCTAACAATAAATCGACTCTGTACATCTTCAACCTGATCGCAGTTGTACAGGCCAGCGTGAGATGACAGCACATGCGCAGTAAGGCTGAGCTCAGTCTGAAAGTCAAGTGCAGGGAAGCAGCAGCCTTATAGACTGGACTGCAAGCTCCACGTTTAGGACGACTTGATCAAAAAAGCATGATATGGCAAAATTGTTAAAAAAGAGAGCAAAGTGTAGGCTACATGCTTGCAGAAACAGTAGCATAATAGACGCCACTTAAAAATATAGTTCATCCAAACAACAGAAGACACAATTTGTTTGGTTTTGTTTTTACAATAAAACGGTCTATAAACATAGACCATATCTTTCACAGATAATAATTTATATATATAGTTACCGGTTTATATCCGTGATTCCCAAACGTTTCCCGCATAACCACGTAAGAAAGCCCCCTCCCACACGCATCTGATTTCGGTTCAAAACATGATGTTCTGTACTCGTGTTAAATATTTCCTTCAGTTGTTTTTTTTCACTCATTAACTTATAAGGAGTTGCCCGCATATTAATTAGTTCAGTGCTTCTGTATCCTATTTAAGATATTTATTTCTACTTGTTGTTCACTAAGTGGGTTGTACCGACTTCGTATCTTTAGCATTTATAATTAGTGTTTTTTATTATTCTAATTAATTCCGTGTTTGCTCATGCTAAGTCCTGCACCACACTGTATAGATCTTAAAGGTTGTATCTTGAATTTCATTTGAGATAGTTAGTGATATCTGCAATTCAATTTAAGATATCTTGAATTTCCCTATGCTTATCCCATAGGGAAAATAAAATAACAAGAAAAAATAATAAGGTATGCATAATTTAAAAGTTCAGGTTACTTTGTTTCAAATACTGAAAAGTCGGAAATTATTAAGCTAAACTTAAAGCCTTACGGTTACATTTTAGGTTGATTGTGGATCAATAGTTAAATCCACAATCTATATTTTTAGGCTAATTAATTGACATTATTTTATGTTATTAATCTCCTGTTCGACTCTTCAATAATGCTGTACCACAATAATTCTCAAACCTGTCCTGGAGTACCACCTACCCTGCTGGTTTTTGTTCATACCGAGCTCTCAATTACTTAATTAAACTGTTAATTAAAGTACTTTGATTAAATTTGACTTAAATTGTGTAACTGATAAAAAGTTGACTCCTTAATAATTTCCTTATACATTTGTATACTTAATTGTATACTTAACGTAAAACCACTGTATAATAATGAAAAGGCTCTGATTTAGGAAATTATTAGTTCAATTAAGGGTTCAATTAAGTAATTGAGAGCTCGGCTGGAACAAAAACCAGCAGGGCAGGGGGTCCTCCAGGACAGGCTTGAGAACCACTTCTGTAGCACATCCGTTAATTACTGAAGGTGCACTACTGCTTTTAAATGGTCATTCATTTCAGTTATGTCCTGGAGAGTGCGCTGTTTACCTGTACAATGAAACCTATTCGGTACTTCAGGGTTACATTTAATGGGAAGTCTGACAATTATAGGGAGTTCCTTAAGGGGCAGGATTTGGACATAACAATATTAATTGTATTCTGTAGGATTTCTCGAAATTGTTTCAAGTCTATAGGTCTATTCTCTTTATAGTGCTATAATATTAATCTGGTATTGGTTCATCTGCAGTGTGTCACAGGACAGTGTTTTTTCATTGCATAATGTGGATTGGGGCAGGGGCTTCAGATTTGAACGGACATTCAGTCTGCAGAATGAAGTGTTGACGGGGGGATTGTTGTTATTTTACATAAAATAATGTGCAATATATTACGCCCATGGATTAGTTGGAACACCTTTAAGATGAGAAAACATACATTCTTCAAGCAGAAAACATGTTTGAATTTATACATCTACATTTATACATTTGAATATCATCAGAGACCTTTTTCAAATCAGACAAGAAAAGACCAGTGTAGTGAGAAGTAAATTAAAATGAAGACCTGCTCCTTTCAATTGCCAATAAAGAGACATTTACGTGATTTCACGGTGAAGGATGCAAATTGCAGAAAACCATTTCCTAATGAATAACAAAAATGAAGCAAATCAGAGAAGCAGATTTGTGTGGATAACTGCATTGATCTGTCATAGGCACTATAGCACTGGGGAACTGCCTGAGCTGAGCCCTGGCCTTCAGGATGGTCTGATGACATGACATTGCAGTAAGAGGAAATCTCACGCAGGTCCTGGAAAAGGGACCCCATAACTGGGTAAACCAGGAGGCAGAATACCCCTTGATCCCCTGCAGGAGGCAGTGTTGTTGTGCTTTAAGTATCATGGGAAAAATACAAACTCATTGCCTTGACAATAACTGCTACAGTGCCAGCTAACAAAATAATAATGGTAAAAACAAGAACGATGATCATAATACCATAGCAAAGCAGTCATGTTTCCCATGAATTGTAATTTTAAAGTGGCTCAGATAGAATGCACTGTGTTTGCTCCCAGAAGACCTAGGCCCTTCTCTTTCGTAATCTGAAAGTATTTGGACGAAAGAATATTGTTGCAAGACGCATGGGTTTCCCTTTTGCGTATTTGGTGCTTGAATTGCGTATTCTCATACCCAGGGCTCTTGGCAGGGAGTCCGCAACACGCCTCCATTATTGTCTTTCAAAGGAGACTGGCAGCAGTCAAGAGAGGAGAGGCCTGTGTTGGTCTGAGTGCGGGCAGGAAGGAGACCATGGAGGACTGGAGTTTTTGGATGAGAATGAAAGGCGTGTAAAAAGAGCTGCAAGCTATACGTCTGCCTCCCCACAAGAGCACTGTCTGACCCTGTGAGCCACGGGTAATACACAGACACATAGAGACACACACATGAGCACACGGAGTGTCTTCACAAGGACGCTGTCTTGCTTTTTAATTTTGTATTCTTATTCCCTGAGTGACATGTAATACTTAATCTCACAGGGTACCTTTTCCCTCCATCTGAGTCTGAGCACACCTGTGCGGGTTAGTTATTACGACAACAAACTACACAACAGCCTGGACTGTTGTTTCAGTAGTTATACCATTACACCCCTTTTTGCAACAAGCATTGAGTTGAAACAGACGGCAACATTGTGATCCGAGACAACGCCACAGCACATGTTAAAGTCCAGATTACTTTAATTTAGTCATTATAAAATATTTAAGTAGATCCATGTCTTTGTAATTAAAGCCATTAGGAGACTCACCCCTGTCAAACACACTGAGATTTGCCAAGTTTTTTAGCTTAGGTTTATCCCAGGCAGTGGTAGTGCTGTGAATGATGAAACCATTTCTGACCACCCAGCAGGATAAGGATGGGAAGACAAGTGTACATCTCAGTTACATAACCCATGAGATGCTGTGGCATGCTGAGTGACCCTGGAACCACAGCAGGAGCCACTGTAATCAGACTCCATTTTATATTTTTAGAGGTATTGTTTGATCCAAACCACACAGCTAATGGGGCTGGCAATTGCTTTCAATTAGCTTGCGGATATAACTTCTTTGCATACCTCTTAAGTTAAAACAGGATGCTAGCTGACTGAGCCAGGTTCAACACATTTTTCTTTTTCTTTAACTTTTTCATTTTTTTTTGTTACTGATTTTGTTTGAGATAACAGGAAAGGGGTGTTTGCTTGTTTAAAGGCACAGAGTTTTTTTTCAACTCCCTTTTTTCTTTCTTTCTGAAGATCCAGGGCTGTGAACATTGTGGAGATTTCTTTTTGAACTGAGATGCGAAGGATATTGTGGGAGGAAATGTACAACAGGAAACAACTGTTTACAATGCCTGGTATGAAAGCAGACCTTGTACACATTGAAGTCCACCGCAGTGTAAGACATCAGTCACACTATTTCTATAGTTTTTATTTTGGAAGATGTTTTTGCTGAAAACAGGCTTGTTTCTTCTGAAAGCACTTTGGAGCTCTCTCCAAGCCCTAAAGCGATCTGCATGGGTCCAGACTTCCAGCATCTAGCCACGAAGAATTGTTCCACTCACAGCAATAAAACATCTTTATCTGGGTTACGACTCATTTTTATGATAGAACTTTTAGACACCAGTTCTTGTGGTAGTAGTACACATTAGCAGTTCAAGTTAGTTCTTGTGTAGTTGTTGAGTATCAAAGCCCTGGCATCATGTCTCGTCCATTGTCCAGACTGTGCATCTCAATAACACTGCTGAGTATGAAATGACTGCTGACAAAATATATCCTAATAAATGATTAACGCTGGGGAATATTATTTATCCTGTTCTGGGGGAACACATTTGCTTGTGACAAACGTCTGAGTCGGGGATTTCCACAAGGTTTGCTAAGTGGTTTCCTTCAAACACGGAAATAAATCTAGATATCTCTATATATATTTCTGCCTTGTTCTGCAGTACTTGGGCTTTATCATCCTTCCTTTAAAGCTTAAATAAAGGTGCCAATGTAATTAAACCCTGTAAGCTGATGCCTGTTTTCAGGCTGGCTCAGTGCAAACAATCACTTAATGCGTCTAGTTTGCCTTTCCCTCTCTATGACACTCTCACACGCGTCCCAGGGCTGCTTATATAGCCGGCTGCAGCACAAAGGAAGGTAGAGGAGGACAGGGTGAATGGTATGGGGGCATTTCTTTGACATTTTGGTCTGTGCTCTTCAGTGAAACATTTCCTCTGCTATTTCCCAAATTACTGCTGTGGTTGGTCTATCTAGTAATACAGATTAGTCACACAGCTATTGCACTGCATTGCGGTGGCTTATAACATGGCTATTTTCTGACTTCTTGGCAGTTGAGCTATAATAACATAAATAGTACGATATAAATGCTCTGTAAAAGTAGTACCTTGGTATAAATTAATCCTTGTACAGGCCTTTTTACACATTCTTCATGCTTGAGTGATCTTCATCGGAAACATGTTTATTTTTATTTATTTTTTAATCCCCCAAATCAAAAGAATGTATGGAAATGCTACACTTTTTACTCACCAAGTCTGCATTTTTAAGGGACTTTTTCTAAAAGTAAAGATAAACATGTAAGCCTAGTTCAAGGGTTAGGGTTCTGTTCTGTTGTAGAACTTGAACTGTGAAATGTTGACATGCAACACTGTTTGGAGAAGACCAAAACATTTTTGTCATTACCTTTTTGTGTCTTTGCTTACAGACACCTTTCAGAATACCACACTCATTTTTAATAGACTTTCCACATTGTTGTTTATCACAATTGGAGTGTTTTGATAGATGCTTCTTAATTTACTGAACAGCGAACATGGATAGATGGTTTGGACAATAAACTGTTGATGGAATTAGATGTGTTAATGGATAATTTATGCTAATTCTAGATGAATTGTAAATCAGTCTTCACAGTAAGCTGAATGTGCTTGTTTTACTTTTTCACAATTCATTGAATTCAACCGAATTACTTTACTAAATGTACACCGTTAGATGAGGAGTGCTGTAATTGTGATTAACTCAAAGCACTCTAAGAAAAATCATTGCATACATGTTTCCCAAAAAAAGACAGATTGCTTAAAAAAATAAACTAATGAGCAATCTATGTAAGAACCTTTTCATTCATGTGTTGTTAATTAGGAAGTAGCTATGGATACAGTTCAGTAAAGATTTTAAGAGGAATTTAGGAAAACAGATCATTGGAAAAATGGAGTGCGTGTGAAGCAGTCTTTAATTCTTAAAGCATGCCACTGGGAAAGTGCTAATTCAATTCAAAGAAATATTGCACAACACTTTATTTATAGCCTACATTTCCCCTCTGCACTTAGAAAACCCCCAAAAAACAACTGATATTCTTGGTTAAATTGGAAACACAGGCTAATTGGAGGAAAGTGCTTTCAGACACTTTTTTCCACCAGTTAAAGCCAGTGCTGGTGAACAATTCCATAAAAGTGATAGTGGACCATGTTTGCTATCAAAATGTGCAACTGAAACTGTGAGCCCAGGAATGAAACCAAGGTATGCCATCGTACAAACCGCATTCAACTGATATAGCCGTTGAAACTGAACTGCACCACGGTGTCCTCTTTTGTCCTAATGTTTCTAGCTCTGTCCACCTCACAAAACTTGAAGATATCCACTAATGACTATGAGGGTAGCAGAGTGTAACAGAGACCTGATCCCTCGGAAAACAACTGACACTTTGGCTATGACATTGTGGCTTTTGCTTTGACATTGTGGGACTGAATGCTCAACCATATGGACAACTCTATTAAACTTTCAAAACCAAACATTCTTCATTGACTGTAATATACTGAGTGTACAAGGCATTAGGAACACCTTCCTGATATTTAATTGCACCCACTTTTGCCCTCAGAATAGCCTCATTTTGTCAGGGCATGAACTCTACAAGGCCTCGAAAACATTCCACAGGGATGCTGGCCCATATTGACTCTGATGCTTCCCACAGTTGTTTTAAGTTGGCTGGTAGTGGATATCTTCACCGAAAAGCTCATCCCGTCTCATTGAGATCTGGTGACTTTGCAGGCCACTGCAGTGAGCTGAATTGACCGACATGTTCATGGAACCATTCCTGTACAATCCAAGTGGTATGGGACATTATCCTACCGAAATGGATGATACACTGCTGCTATGAAGGGATTTATAGGGGAAGGCACTTTCATCAAGATGCCCAATGCCATGAAAAACACGCCCCACACCATCATTACACCACCACCACCGGCCTGCAATGTTGACACATGTGATGGATGCATGTACTTATGAGCAACTGTTGAGCATGAAAAACCCAGCAGCATTGCACCTCTTGACACACTCAAACTGGTGTGCCTGGCACCAACTACCATACCCCATTCAAAGGCACTTACTTTTTTTTTACCCTTTGAATGGCACACATACACAATCCATGTTTTCCATGTTTCTATTGTGTCAGCACTTAAATATCCTTCTTTAACCAGAGGGTGTGGGGGGGGGGATGCTAGTGGCAGTGGCCAAAAGGGAGTGGAGCAAGAGCAAGGGTTTGGCCAGGCACCACCAGGAAACCCTGCTCAGTGTATATTGAGGAGAACAGCTACAAACCAAGCCATTGTAAAACAATAACATTGTGTGGGAAAAAGTTCAGGCACCACACACTGTTATTATCAATCCTAATACTGCTTGGCTATTTATAAACACAAACACATGATTACAGTGACTTCCATTGGTAATTACCGGCATTGTGAAATCCTCTGAATTAATAATGTAGTTCCATTGAGCACAGTATGCAGCTGATAGCCTCTGTGTCATTGTTGTGGCTGCTATGGTTCTTGGGGTGGGTCGTTAATAAGAAATGTGGTTGCGTTAATTGTCTTCAGGTTAACCTTGAATGAAACAAAGAGCAAACGGAGCTCCTAGCTTCACTGACACCGAATCCAGGACGTCTTAAGATTGATCAGCATTTTAGGTCAAAGGTCATCTGGGCAAATGGCTACCTTTCAGGCTGTGCCCCATGGGTGCCCTTTGTGTTTTACACAGAGTGCCCTGGGACCACACTGGAAAAAATAACAAAGCAACTACATTACTGTGGCAATGGCACAGAGACGAACGGTAAATCACTGCGCCCTGACATCAGGACAGCACTCTTGTTGATGTAAAGGACGATTACTGATGCGTGAAGGTACTTTCCCCCAGCCAAGGTTGTTTTAGTGATACACTTTGCCTCCTTCTTCGCGTCTGCACGGTGCCCTTAGCTCCACTTCGGGGCTCCTTTTTTTAGATTCAGCTGTTTTGGTTCTGCATCCAAAACTTCCTATTGTCTTTAAAAATTGGGATCAAGTGAAGTGGTCCGTAAGCACGCCTCACCTCTTCATTAGGAGGCGATATCCTGTCCATTGTTTAGCTCCTAGGTAGGAGTGATGGAGGAACAGACAAAGCCTCCTTCACCCTTTCAGTGCTGACCTCAGGAAACACATCCCGTAAATTGCCCAGTTGTGGCCAGGACGCACGTTTCTTGTTTGGCATCATGTGCATGCACAATTATAGTAACACAACTATCTAATAGTGTTTCAAGGCATGTTGTTATTTTTTGATTTAACAAAATGTGTTTTGGCAATATTTCAGAGAGCTCGCTCCATGTCGCTTCTGTTTAAGTAATTAATGAAGCATCCTCTGTCTCTGGGCTTTGTTTGTCTTGGGAAGGGGCTGTGGAAGTGGGAACTGGGGACTTACAGAAGAAAGAAACAAAAGCAGCACTTCGGTGGGGCCTTTAATTAGATCCGAGCGGAATTGTTTTTCCTTTCTTGACACACCGGACTCTGCGGTTGTACAGTTATAGAATAGCCCTAGAACACAAGCATATATATATATACAACATATATACAACATGTTAGGTTTGTGATCTTAACACCACCTGAGATTTCAAGAAAATGTTCCCTCATAAACAGGTGGTGACATCAGGGGCATAAGAACATAAGAAAGTTTACAAATGAGAGGAGGCCATTCGACCCATCATGCTCGTTTGGTGTCCTTTAATAACTAAGTGATCCAAGCACCCTATCCAGTCTAATTTGAAATGTTCCCAAATTTTCAGCTTCAACCACATCGCTGGGGAATTTGTTCCGGATTGTGATGACTCTCTGTGTGAAGAAGTGTCTCTTGTTTTCCGTCTTGAATGCCTTGAAGCCCAATTTCCATTTGTGTCTCTGGCTCTGTGTGTCCCTGCTGATCTGGAAAAGCTCCGCTGGTTTGAACATGAATGTGGTGTTGAAAGATTCTGGAATGATGAGCCCTCTTGTTGGATAGTTGTTTTACTGACACCAAGGTCTTACTTTCAAAAATAATTATATTACATAGAGTTCAAAATTCAAATCCAATATTCCAATTAGTCATCTTTGCCATGTAGGGCAACAAGAGTTGACACACTTGTAAATACACTACCGGTCAAAAGTTTTAGAACACCTGCATTTTTCCAGTTTTTATTGCAATTTACACAGTTTAATGTCTCAGTGTACTCAGAAATTAAAGGATAGAACAACTAAACTATTGGAGTTATAAAATAAATCATGGAATCATTCTGTTTATCAAAATTTTACCCCTTAAGCTGACAAACCCCTCTGGTACCCTTAAAAGGGCACCAAATCCGTGCGCTTCTCTTTAATCCCATGTGTACTCTTCACTGTTGTGTTGTTTGCCAAGTGCTTGGTATCCCATGAAAGCTGAGACTCTAATGATGTGAAGCATTCTCTGTGAAAAAAAGTTATTTATATCCCCCCACGAAATTTACAACCCCCCCACCCTTCTGCATTCTGAAATGGGGAGGTGGGGAGATACTTGGTCTGAGTAAGAATACAAAATCTCAGGAAATATTGACAATTATGACATTTTCTGGAACCAAACAGTCTACTGATCAAAACCACCAAAAGACCATCCACATTTTGGTACACCCTGTTTACAGTGTACTAATACACAACTATTTTACATAATCGGATCTGAACTTCTACATCAAATAATATATACTGGATAAATTGTTAGGTTGTTCTGAACAAAACAAGCCTATTTACAAAGAAATCTGAACGAAACTGAGTGATCTGTGACCGTGTAAATCGGATGTGTTTGAGAATGAAACGCATTGGTAGCCAAGAGAATAAGCTTTCAAACGATGTGCGCATTGTAGGAATACAGTGTAACTTCTATGCACCGGAGCTGTAAGTAACACTGCCAAATTATGCTTAAGAGGGTGTAGTAACACAGCATATAACTCCGAAATGTACATTATTTTTCAGTTTTTGGTAACCTGAACTTTGTTTTAACCTCTATCAGTTTACTGCTTACCTTTGTACCATTTCACGTTATTCACTGGACTTGAACTGCTTACATTTCAGTAAAAACTGGAAATGTTGAGCTGTTCTAAAACTTTTGACCGGTAGTGTACATGCATTACAAAACAAAATCCAACTAAACTGGATCTGAAGATGGAAATGGAGCTGGGTATTTTATTTCGTTGTCAGAAAACACAGTGAATTTCTGTGTTTTCCAGAATTTCAGTGTATTTGCTTTTTCCCCTTACATAGTGCATTTCTTTTTTAATTGAATTTTAATGCTAGTCATTCTTGGACGGGAGCAGAAACCACAGCTTTGCAGTGGGAAGGCCAATGCATCCCATTTCACTGACCCTATTCTTATGTCATGCAGACAAAAGGCCAGCCCTTTTGTGTGTAAGTGTATGGAACATGTCTTATTGTGTAACTCCTACAATGAGGGAGCAGTCTTTTGCTTGTTGCTGGTGTGGGGCTGTGTGGATCAGGCGCTCAGAGGTGTGCCAGAGACAGCGGTTTGAATCACAACAGGGGTCTGACCACAAATGCTACAGCTATAACCTGATTCAAAGAGGCTGTTTGCGTTCAGTTGCAGACGTTGCTTTCCCCCTTGCCTGCCCTCTCTCTGTATGTATGGGTAGAAGTAAATTCTGGCCTGTTTTGAACTTGTATGTGTGGTAAAAAAGGCAAAAAAAAATAAAGAGAGGAACAATACACATAGATGTAGCGCTTAATTATAATAGAAGCAAGAAAGAGGTTATCGTGCTCTGTGGGTGTGCCGTGATTAAGTGACCCTGCCACAGGGCAGTGCGAACTCTTGTGCAGCCGTTGGGAAGGCACTTTCTGTGGTGGGTGGTCAGGCATTCTGAACAAACACGGCTTACTGTAAGGAAGCAGAACAAAAGTCATATGACATCACCACTAAGACAGATGCACTGAAATACATCGTAAACCTAGGTTAAACAGACAGTTTATTAGTAGAACTGTTGGTAAGCATGTTTGGCAGTTTTGTAGTTCTGTTCTGCAGTTTTGCATTCGGTCATTATATCTGATTCTTATGTGGTGTGCTTTGAATTCTGCCAGAAACCATGGAATTGGTTTAGTGAGTGTTTAGTGAGTGAGGTAGTGAGGGGCCTCCCAGTCTGATACTGTTCACTTGCGTGTTACAGTTTATGACCCCAAACAGAAATGTTTTCATTTAAGGAACAGCTAAATGTCTCAGTCATGCAAATTTTATGTATTTCCTTGATTGTTTCCATGACACAAATCTTGCCTGTGTTTGATCTAACTACCAACTTGTACAATCAACTTAAATCTCACACTATTTATTAGTCTAATATTCTTTCTTTCCGAGAAATAGCAAGAAATATTGTGTGTATGATTGTATATGTCATTTTCTATTAATCATTTATCTTCATCCAGTTTTATAATTTATGTTTATATGTTGTGGTAGTGTGTGGGTTCAAATTATTATCAAATGTGACTGACAACAATAATAATGAGGAAACGGAACATACAAGGACAGTAATTTTATTTGTGAATTCAAGCAAATGTAAAACTTCAACCCTACATGGCTGAAAGAAGTTTACAGCCAGTACAGCAATGGGGGACCGAGTGTTCCTTTACTAAAAATAGTGTCCTCTACTTTTAGTTGCATGGAAAAATACATGTTGTTGCGTGTTCTCATTGTATTTATAGCTGAAAGATAACAGACCCAGTGTCGACATCCTTCCATTGTTTATTTATTGATGAGAGTCAGTTTACATCAAATGGACAAACACTTGAAATCATGAGCAGTGTATTTTTATTAGCTAAACATTTTTTTTTTTACCCCCAACCCAAATGATTTATAACCATAGTTCTTGAGGTGCTATCAGTTTAGAACAATTTAAAAATGGAGCCCAGCTCACCGTACTAGTCAGAGCCAGAGGCTGAGTGTGCCACACATTTCACTGGCGATCCCGGCAACCCACTCAGTGCCAGTGTACAATAGACATCTCAGTGGATGTCAGTCTCTCAGTCTCTCTCTGTCTCCCTCGCTCTCCGTGGCATTCTCCAGACCTGAAACAAGTTATTGAAAGGGCTTCCTGTACCTCCTGCAGTAGGATTGTTCCCCTGCACTGTGACAGACAGGCTGCCGGCTCTTCTCTGTGGAGGAAGTGTGGCTCGTTGTGTGTAAAATGTTGGGTGGGACACAGGGCAGTGCCACGCTCTTGTTCGCCTTTTGACCCCCCCCCACCCCCCAGTTCACCGCCAGACACTTCCCAACCTGCCGGTCTCTGCGGCTTTCTGTCTGAGCTATCCACTCACAGGATGTTGTGCAGAAGATTTTCCAAAAAGTATCGTGATACTCTATCCAGCTGCAAAGGAAATTCAGCTATATTAAAATTAATAAATAAATGACACTGTCTGATGCATACTCTTCTCACTTGCTGTTAACTTTAATAGTGAGTGTTGAGAGCACTGGGGAGCAAACAAATTGGGCAGGAGCAAAAGGGGTTGACATATTGTCAGATTCACTGGGAAGTGGTATTCCTTTCTTTGATTTGCATAATTACGAAAATAGGAAATAGTTGTTTAAAAGGGTGATCCCAATGTAATGTTAATACAACTAAAAGTATAGAGCATTATTTTGTATGTGTTGCCACAGGAAGTCAAGATTGTGGTTGTTGTTGATGCTGCTGCTGTTTTAATTGAAAGCAAGTCACAAACCCAAGCCAGCATTAATGTATAAATATATAGATCTTTATTTGTTTTGTTTTGGTTAATAAAAAATACATTTGAAGAGACAGAACTACATAAGAAAGACAGACAATATGATCAGTGCATACATTTCTCATAACAAGCCATCCAACAAAAAACATTCCATCTTTATACAAACAACACTTGGCAGTATTTCTGCTGTTTCATATCACACTCATTTTCACCTCTTGATAGTTTTGACTTGATCTTAAAGGCTAGTTTGTTTTTCAGCGGGCACACTGCACAGTAGCTGATATGTTACAAGACTTTTAAGGCAGAGGTAACTAAACCATTTCCATATCTGAATATCTGATAGTTATGCTTTTGCCGTTTCAGTTTTTCGGGTTTAATTTTTATTCAAACTGCCACTAAAAAAAAAGTAGACAGGTTAGAAGATGATCATGTGATCAGCCCCTAAAAAGACATGTGGAATACTGTGCTACACAAATTCTAGCCTGCCCTGCAAGCATTAGTAAAAAGTTTTTAGTAAAAGAAAATGGGCCTGTTACAGCTGTTATTCTTTCATTACAAAACACTTCTGGTACACCAAAGAGAATTACTGTATCACTCATAAAGGATATTGTATACAGCAGCATATACAGTTTAAAAAAGTCTACTTCTTTCTAAAAGAAATACACAATTGTTAGTTATCTTATAGGTAAGATGTAACAATAACAATGATATGTGGTTCTTTTGCACGTTTGTTGCAGTATGCAGTGAGAAAATGTTATTCTATGACAAGAAAGATTGTCCTGATTTGTAACCTTCCCCGTGCCCTTATTGTATTATGTAGCAGCATAAAGTCCTTTGGTATTAAGAGCAATCCTGAATCAAAATACAAATTAACTGAATTGAACAGAAACAGAAATATTTCCTGTATTATTGTGTATTGTCACTCTCACTTCCTGTAGCTTGATAAAAGGGAACAACATTGTCAATACAAAATAAATAAATGGGAAAAAAACAGTGTTTTGCGAACTGGTATTACAGTAAACGAATGTAGGGAAGCACTTCTGCAGCTCCGCATCTCTATTTTCTGTCGTTCTCTCTTTTTCCTGTTTTAACAAACGTTAACATTTCCAAACTTTTAGCTTAAGAACTTGATGTTTGTTCAGTACAAAGAAAGTGTCCAATTCAGAATCATCTTTAGGAATGAAAAAACAAGCAGAGGCAGAGACAGGTTTAAGAGATTTGTTCAGGAGATACATCTTTGGAATAATCCATGCCTGAGCTTTATCAAAGTGTATCTGCAACATAAGAGTCGGGGTCTGGACTTCTTTTGTCATGATTCTCAGATCCTGGAATTTGGCTGTGCTGCAGTTCTATTTTAAATCTTAACCACAATATTAACAAGAGAAACCTGACATTTGGTAACAAAAAATAAAATAAAATAAAATAAAAAACTGCCTCCAGACTTTATGTTCCAGAAGTTTTGTTCAGATTGAATGGGGGTGAGCTACAACAGAACCTAAGGTCTTACACCTTCATTTAAATGATTGAGAATTAAGTTGGAAAGGATTTTTTGCTAAAATATTTCAGTTTATGGCAGATGGTTTCTATTGTCATCTGTAGCCTGTAAAAATAAACTAACTATAATATTATTTGCAGAGGATGAGCTAAAGAAATTAATAAATCTTTGGTCTGTTAAGGTATTTCATTTTCTTGTATCTGCTCCACGTACTGATTCCATTCCTCAACTCTGGCAAATCTCTTCAGGGACTTGACCTCAGTCAGCAAGTTAATAAAACATAATGAAAAGTGCTTTTAAAGCAAAGTATAATGCTGACATCTTTAAAAATACATTTTTCTCCATAAAGATGATTAGAAATTCAGCAATAATAATATAACATTTCCAGTTCCAATTTATATATAAAATATATATACATTTAAAAAAACAAAAACAAAAAAACATCTGCCTTATTTTTCCTGCCCTTCTTTATTACAATACTACTTTCTGCATTATTGGCTCTGTGACTCATCCCCCAGTTATGGTAAGTAACCAGTAGCCACTATTCACGGAAGTCTAGTTGACGTTTCCTGTAATGTAATCTATAAGCATATTCCCAGAGTCTTCAAAGCTCCATTGTGTTCATGGTAAATATGTTGTATTCTTTTACAAAAAAAATTAATTACCTGAGCCTGTATCTTTCATTAAAATGTGTAAAGATTTCAGTGATTTATTAGAAACTCAGCATCATTTTGTGAACTCTTTGGTGGATAAATAAAAGGAATGGCATGAAATGTGTTTTTGAGTCTAGTATTGTTCAATAAATAAAAGCCTTTGTGAGAGATTAGGAGCTGTCAGAGATTGCAGTGGACGGCCTGAGATCCACACGAGACGCAGTGAAACACAGTCAGAGTCCCGGACGGCACAGTGAGCGGGGAACTGAGTGGCACAGGGCTACACTGGTGGGGTGGAGTACCGGACCACGTAGTTGTAGTCGGGGGGCGGACTGTGGCACTCCAGGCCAGGGTCCAGGGGCAGCAGGGAGGAGTCCTCCAGGCTGAAGTCCAGAGAAGGAATGACTGGCTGGTACTTGATGCCGTCCTTCTCACCATCTGAGAGCACAGATTCCTTGCTTTTGCTCACGGCTTTCATTCTGTAAAGAGAGCAGGGGGCGGCACATGAGTAACTCCAACCTGTAATGATTATTCCTCTCCGCTGTGCTTTGTGTGTGTGCAAACCACTCAGGTATATAAGAGATACACGGGTACCGTTAGTCAGATAACCTACACTCTACTACAATGTTCAATGTGTTTAATGTGCAGCTGTCTTATTGAGGTTACAAACCCATACACTGTGAAAGGCATATATCTCAATATGCCTTTTTATGTGGTCATTCATGTAAGAATATATAATTTTTTGAATGAATTAATTCTTACATTATCAAACACTGTTACTGGGTTTGGCCAATTAATGTATAGGGAACCATACTATGTGGTTGGAAAGTTTGTTTGGTCAAAGGGACGGCATGGAAATGTCCTGATTGATGAGTTGGGTGGACTGCGGCAGTAATTAACTGACAGAAGCCTGCTGCTGGACGTTAACCGAGGCCAGCCTTTGTACCTGCTGTGATGGGTCAGGACTGCTAGGTGATATTGTAAGACACAAAGTCTCTGTAAGGGAGGTTACTGAGTGCCAGGTTGGATTTAATAAAGGGGAGTCGGGTCAGAGGTGACAGCGATGGAATGGTTGTACAGCAGGGGCCCACCCTCCTGAACATTCACATTATTTTCAGCGTGCCGGGTTCATTGTTTTCTCCCATGGCAATAACTGTGGCATAGCTTCATAGTGTGGAGGTGTTGCCAGTCTGTTTAATTTCCCCACTTGGGATCAGGACTTCAGCTGTGAAATAAAGGAGGGTTGATTATGAATAGAAAGATGGCAATATTAATTTAATAACTGCTTGGGAAGATGGAAACAAAGGCTGATGTGGAAGGGAAGACAGATCACATTTAATTGAATGCATGCTGACCCTCTGAGAGCATCATTAATCACAGACAAGCACCGCCGTAAATCCATGACCATTCAGTATTGGCATCTGCTATAATTTTTTTTGTACAAATAAAAATGATTTGATTTAAAATGGTAAAATTTATGTTGTATTTTTTTTTTTAATGTATTTTAAATTGGACAGTAGAGCACTCCTGAAATGATTTAAATGACTTTCAGATTTGAAGAGGCAGGATTGACCAAATATTGATCATAGGCCACTGTTTTGAATTTCTTTGCATAACCATTAAGTTATTTTACACTTTTACATGTCTTTTACAGTCTAGAATTGATAGACTACTTGTCAGTGTTTATGACGCTGTGGCAATAGCTGTCTGCCATAATGTTACAGTTTGTCTGAGATCCCACGCCAGCTTTCCTAATATTCTGCATTCACTGTTCAGGTATTACAGTTGTCAAGAGAGACAAGGAGCATCAGCGAACTATCTGTGTAACTTGGCATCCTTCCAAAGGACTGCAGAGTGAGATAAAGGGCAAAGTTATTAGGATCTGGCTTGACCACACAGTGAGTAATGTTTCTCAAGTCTAATGGGGGTCTTGGCAATGGGGATATGAATGCATTTGCATCCCGGGGGCAGTAAGCATTTCAAGATCAGCTAAATTGTGCTGATGTTTGGAGATCAGTCATTTTAAGTGTTATTTAATATTTGTAATAGGGTGGAGTCAAGCCCGCAGCACTGAGTAATGCGTCCAGGGCTAACCTCTGGGATTAACCCTAGCTTGACTGCAGTCTTCGTACTAAATTGTCTTTCGAACTTCAATGGGCAAAACATAAAGCAGGGTTTAGGCAATGGGCAAAGGCAATAATGACGATTTTGGAGGGTTTTCTGACCGAAGCTATCATAACAGCAGTTCTGAACTCCAGGATCCCGAGTATAAATTAGTACACACTAAGACAATCTCAGTCTTTAGTTCACACACTGTTTCAGTTTCTAGGCCCATATTATGCAGCCAGTATTGGAGAACATTAGACTGCTTGCATTCAATGCTTTTTATTAAGGTTGCGTATTATATCTAGTTTCCTTCACTTTCAGCACACTCTTTTATGTCTTCACTGATGTCAGAAATACACTGCCTGATCATCTTAAACACTAAGGTATATGTGAAATGTATTATTATTATTATTATTTTTTTTTTTAAATAGGAAAACATTAGGATAACTTATAACTGGCACAGTTACAAGAGTAGTTGGTTTAGTATATCTAACTTAAATGTGTGTTTGTAGCAATACTGTAATCAAATTGTTTTCTGCTCTATCATTTTGTAAACTTGTTTCAGAGGATTCTGAATGTATAAATCAAAAATTGTTTAAAGAAAATATTTTCAAATCTATATTAAAAAGTTGGTATGTAAGCAAAATAATAAAACAAAAGGCTCTTTTTGAACTTTAAACTGTTCTATCTGAGCTTGAAGCATACCTTTCTTTTTCCACCTGGGAAGTTAATCTTCATAAATGGGTTTGCCAACACTAGCGGCGTACTTCATATAATTATCTTTTTTCAGGCTTCAGTGTCTGTGTATAAAAACCATTTGGACAACATCCAAACTGTGGGCTTAGCAATCATCTGTCTTCAGGGGGTTAGGACAAAGCCTTTACTGAAATGAGTCAGGTGGCATGGGGGCTTGTGTGCCCTAGGCCTAGGGTAACTCGCAATTCAGCATGACTGGGTCTAGTTGGCTGGCTTACCTTTAAAGTCTACTGATTATAAAAAATAATAAAATGGCAACAATCAAAACTAAGGATGAGGATGCCGAAAGACGCTTTTCTAGCCATAAATGAATGAATGACATTGAGGTTCAGAGATAAGAACTTTCAAATTGAGTTCAATTCAGTTGACAGCTTCAATGCTGAGATCTGATCTTCCCTCTGATAGCACTGCACTGTAACTGTATGGGAGTGATGGGGGAAAGCATCACTTCAGAAGCCACAGTTTCCTTTCTCTATTTGTAAGAGCAGTATTCAGAGTAAAGGTTGCAGTATTCTGTAGGCAAGGCTCTGTTTTTACAGCAAATACAACGCAAAATCAAAAAGCTGTATTTCTGAAATGTGTTTCTTGCATCTTTTTAATGGAAGACGCTTTCTATTTAGAATCTGCCAGGTGTCTGTATTCCAATCCGTGTATTCTGATGATCTGAGCTATGAAATGTTACTACCTCATCACCTGCCTTTCATCTGATAACCACATCCTACTATATGACAGGAGATAGGCGACGTTAATAAAATTATTCTTCAATTTGAATAGAATTCACTTATTTACTGATCAGAAGTCAGCTATATTTCTTGCTGACCAAATTGAATTACAGTTTACAGCTACAATGGACCACTTTGACAGTCACGGTTGCTTTGTCTCTTGCGTTTTTTTATAGCCTTTCTGTCAGCTTCAACTGAAAACTTCAAACAAGCTGCAGGCTAAAGCAGTATGGGAAGGTTCCTGTCTGATTACCCTGAATGGAAAGTCACATTTCCTTCCTCTTTTGTGTTCTGCCTTTTTGGATTGTCACCTTGGACTATTAACGCTTCACAAATCAGCTGTCTCTCGTTTGCCGCCTTTGGCAGAGGGAAAACTAATCAGGAGGGTTGGGAGTGTGGGAAACCCAGAAGCCCTACAAAGACTAGCAACATCTGCAAGCCAGAGTGGGAGAAAAACAGCTCTTCCTGTGACTCTGGAAGCCTTCAGTGACAGGACTCTTACAGGATTACATGTACTTACGCTAAAGCCATTATGCTCAAGGGCCTGGCCAGGGTTTCCAGCCGCTTCAGGGTCTTCATCTCATCCGAGGACAGCCCCATTCCACTGTCTGACTGCCCCCCCTGCAGAGTGGACAGGACAGGAAGTAAGGTTAGACACATGGAGATAACTCCTGACTCCTAGCCGTGCATTGAATGGAGAGAGACCTGTCTGAACTCAGGAAGGCATCGACACAAGGTATGACTGCTTTGGTAGCCTGATGCCTGTGTGTCTGATGAGCACAGTCTGCCAGTTCGGTGCAGTAAGAGTGAGCGGGACTGTTCTTACCTCATGGGTTTCATGTGTGTCATTGTCCACCGGCACCTCGTCGAAGGTCTTTACGCTGGCAGGGCGGATCTTTGTGTTCCTGCAGAGAGGAGTCTAATATCATCAGATGTCAAACGTGCTAAATCTCACAATGATAACTTTGAAAGCTGTTTTTGAAGTGACATTTGCCCTAAACGTCTATGATTTATAATCTTGACAATCCATATCTTTGAGTAATGAAAGATGTATTATAGAAGAAGATGGGGTTTCGGCACTGGTGTTTTATCTGCGGTAATGCACCTCGGAAGTATCCAATTCACAAGCCCTTAAAATTATTTCTTAGCAGACGCCCTTATCCATTATTAAAATAATGGCTAAATCACAGCAGATGATGAAGGAAGATACGGGAAAGGTTACTACTGTCTTTCATATGAGTTTTATATCTCTGTTGTGTCTGGTGTCAGTTGGTCACGGCCTGAGTAGCAAAAGCCATATCTTACCATGTGTTCCCTGAGGTCCTATGATTTACAGATGTGTCTGAGGGCTCCTCTGCTGTAGAACTGCTTGAGGTCCCACCACCGTTTGCCAGCAGCGCAGTGTTTATGGGAATGTAATGTTTGCCATCCTTGAGAAGGAAACAAAGAACAAAACATATGGAACTAATCTGTAGTGGCATGGCGGGCCTCCTGTATGAACAAATAACTTGAAGGTGAAGTTTGAGCTCAAGAACAAGGCTTTAAACATGTACAGTAATAGTCTCTTAACATTTCAGTGTTAGTAAAAGGGACTTATCAGAGTTTATTAATCCATCCTGGAATGCAGACCTATCAGGTAACAGATATGCCCGCTCACAAACCTGCTGATTGTGTCTTTGGTCATACAAAACTGTGCAGTGCATTTATGATGATCAGTCAGCTCCTTTCCAACAAAAATATTCCTTTCTCTTCCAAGTCCCACTTGGTTAAAAACAACAAACGTCTCTAATCTAAAGGGCAGCTGTTTGTTTTGTCTTACAATCCATTGTGAAAAATAGAAATCAAATTTACAATGTATTGGTGAATTTTTCCACAGATGTGTTCAAATATTTATATATTTTTTATGTAATGTATATGTGGGAGTAAAGAGAGGACATATTGCATCCCGTTGAGATAAATTGTATTTTAAATACTGTACTACAAGACCAGGTATTGTGCCTGGCATCTGATATAAATAACAAACCTGTACTGTCTTGTGTAAGTGTTTAAGTTTTTGGGTTGGGTTTTAGTTTTTATAGGAAACTCTGCATTCTACTTTTCGTGGTGGTTTTTATCTATATACAACAACTGGCCAGTCACGATCTGTCTAACAGGTTAAACTCTGACCAGAGTTATCATTAGACAATCTTTACTATTATTTGCACAACTGTTACCCCTGTTTTAACTCTTGGGTTTTAGAATTAAATTCCTGACGGGAACTAAATGTGGAGCTATAATGGCCAAGCTTTCCTCGGCAACCATGGTTACTTTTCTTTCTGATCTTCAATGGAAATTGGCCACTAGGCTCGCTGAGTGCTGCTTTGCATTGCAGCAGTTCTCAGCACTCCCACGGGCTGTTTTATTCTCTTTCTTCAGTCATACGAGCTGTTAAAGCATAAATTAAAGACTTGCCCCTTTCCTGAGTGTTTTTTAAAGTGTTACCCTCTTTTATTTAGTTTGTTTTTTCCAGATGTGTGGATCTGTTAATGGAGTGTCTTGTGCCAAGTGCCTATGATCCCTTCTAATGTTCCACAGCCTGAAACTCCTCTCATGTCAGCACAGTACACAGCAGGCAGGTATAAATGGAGTGCACCCCCTGGCCAAAATAAGCTGGTGTATACTAGGGTAGAACTCAAGTGAGAATGGGTTTGGGTATGACAGCTGTTCTCTACACAAAGTATTCTGAAGGCCTGGAGCTGATAGTTCGTCAGCCATTTTTATTTTCCTGATTTCGCTGTTATCTCACTTATACCCTACCCCCCCTTAAAATGTTGTAATCTGCACATGAGCGTTAGAAACAGAGACGAGTGCATCTCTCTGTCCACAGAATTCACATAGATTTATTAGTATGGTGCTGTTATGTTGTGAATCCTGAGGTGTCAAAGGTTAAAAGCTCCTCTTACTTGCTGAACATTGGCCTGGAGCAGGTCTCCCAGCCTTGCCACCAGGTCGGTGAAAGTGGGCCTCTCTGCCGGCTCGCCCTGCCAGCAGTCTAACATTGTCTGGTAGCTGCAGGGGAAAAAATACCATTGTTAGATGGTCCACAGCGAGCAAAGCCAACTCGGGGTCTACAGCTTTAGGAGAGGTACACAGTCATACACTGTCAGTCATGCCAAAGCAGACCTAGATTGAAAAATAATATGCGGTGGAATAAGCTTTCACAGTTAAAATATTTACACGGTGAAACTGAAAAATTGCAGTCTACCATATAAAATGGGGACAGCATGGTGGGAGGGCAGTGTAGCGCAAATTCTGAAAAGCACTGCAAACTGAAAGCTATTCTGGAGGGGATAAGGATCAGAGAGGAGTGAAGTTGTGGGTTTAACATTATTATCCCAAATAAATAGGAGATTTAGTTTGTAAAGTCATCAGCGGGATGTCACATGTGGTGCCCCGCTCAGTTTTTAAAATATGTTTGGTATTCTTCAGAAGGCTGTCAACAAGACTGACCCATGTGGGGAAAAATCAGAGCTAGTGGTGTTTTGCTCTGCTGTTGACAGTAAAGAGCTTCAGCTGGGGAGGAATTCAGAAGCGGAACACCGAGGATTTATATTTATTTAAAGAAAACTAGAACTAGAATGTTTAAAGAATGTCCCGGATTCCATGAAGGAAACTGAAATCGGAGGTAGCATAACAGGGTAGTGGTCTCTAGGTCTGGGAATCGCAGAGTGAACAGGCGCAGGGGATGGATGTATTTTTTGATTGAATGAATCCCACCTCCATGCTGATGTATATTTCAGATGTATCGATGCACCACAGGGTTGCGGTCAGTTATATTATTAAAAGTTGGGTTAATATCGGTGT
This sequence comes from Amia ocellicauda, assembly GCF_036373705.1. NCBI lineage: Eukaryota > Metazoa > Chordata > Actinopteri > Amiiformes > Amiidae > Amia > Amia ocellicauda. Next base: position 14,429,348 of record NC_089859.1, read on the forward strand.
CTATCAGAAGATTCAACATTTTGTTCAGTGGCTGGCAGAGGCCTTTTAAAAGGGTTTCCTAACACATGTGGTTCACTGTGTTTGACAAGCTTACAGTCCCGTATTAAACACGGAGAAGTACAGTTCAGTTGGTGTGGTAGAAAAATATTTTCATGGAATATGCACAATCTTCACACCCTTGACACTTGACCCTCTCCAACTGTAACTGTGGTTAGGACACACCTGTATCTGCACCTTAACAAGTTTTCTTCGGTTAGGCCGGGATTTATTGAAGGAATAATTGTCGTAATTGGCATTCTCCAGGTGCAAAGATTCTGTCACCATCAGGAATGGCAAAAGATAATGACTTCATTAACTTAAAGCATCCAATCCAATAGCTCTACAGTGAGATCCCCTTCACCTCCTTCCTGTTATGTGGTTAGATGTCAACAGCTGGGAATGGATGTATTTTTCTTTCCTCTGAGCATTCTCTACCGTTGCAGATGTTTTTTTTTTTATTGCTCCCTCCATTTCGTTGTGTCCTTGTGTTCATGAGTGGCGACTGAGCTAGACAGGCGGAAGGGGGGAGTGACGCCCTCTCTGTCCGCAGTGTCAGTTGAGGACTGCTGCAGGTCCTCTCCCAGTATGCATCTGCCCTGTCTCACAGGGTGCATGCCAGTGTGCAGTAAATTACACATTCTTGCCATCCCTTCCCCCTTTCTGGAACTAACCAAGAAAGCCACCCATTTTTGATCATACAGGTCTTGGGTACTCTGGTACAGGGTTACATGTCGGTATGTGTGTCATAGGCTGACGTTGTTACATTTTATTTAATTTGTCACTGCAGCTGCAATCTGGACCCAGCACTCCAGAGGTGCAGGATTTGATTTTACTGGGAATAAACCAGAGCCGACACCTTTCCTCTGCTTTCTGACATTTCTGATGTGGAACAGATTAAAGAAATGTAGAGACAGATTTTTTAGATTAAACAAACTGATTCTGAGTGAACATAAACCTGTTTTTTATTTGTGTACTGTCATGAAAGAACATTTTTCCCTCCTTTTTTGTTTGCATCATGACATTGCCTATTCATTCGACAGAACATTTCATTTTAAGTTAGACTTTAAACTTCCATGCAGTCTAGTACTGCCAGATGCAGCTATTTTCCTAAAAGTTAACGAGGGCTGGTTTTAGATTTTTCCTCTTATGGCTTAAAAATTTAGCTTCAGAGTGGAAATGAGTGCCGAGCTGGAGAACTGACAGAGGGGGTCTGATTAGCAGCAGGTTATAAATCTCACGTGCTGATGTTCATAATCGCAAGTGAGGGACCACAACTCAAACCACATGACTGAACACTGGAGGCTACTGAGATTGGGGAACTTTGTTTCAGCTCTGGGTCCCTGGCCTCCCCCAAAACGTGGAAAGGGGTGGGGGGGAGAAGGAAATCTACTTCATTCTCAGATTGACAGTGTGGGGAAAAAAATATATAATAAAAAGATTGTGTTTCAATAACATTTACAAGGATCTAGCCTGCGAACTGCTAACCCACTTGGGGAGTATTCAGACTGCCCTTTCTTACAGACTGCCAGGGAGTTCTGTCTCTGAGTCAGGCTGCTCTTATTTCTCAGGTATGGGTTCTTTTATTGTGAGGATCAGTTACCGGTTGATCTGTGTCACTCAGAAACAAATCCATGCCAAGTGTCCTCTGCACTTCAACTTCCTGCCAATCATGTGTCTCGGTTTGCCGTTCACAATAACAGCATAGTCGCACTTCTGTTCAAGATGTGAAGTTCACTCAGAACTTCTCCAGTGGTGAAATCTGATATATTTTTCTTTTCTAATGTATTAATGTGAGAAGCTTATTTTTCCACTTTGCTAAGGTCTACCAAAGGGCTGTCTTAATCTCCCACGAGGATGACTGTGTAAATCGCTTTGGTGTGCTCTCTGTAGCAATGCATTGATCAAGCCTTTCAGGAGTAACTTAATGCAATGTTTGGAGCATGATTAAAGAGGTCCCATAGAGAAGAAGTTCTTCAGATGTTCATATTAAAAAGAAAAAGAAAGAAAGAAAGGCAGGGACAGTGAATTTGGGGATTATGCATAACTGGCAGTACTGACAATGGAGACCACAGGAGAGAGGGAAATGAATAAGGACATTATATATTTTATTGCTCATCTTCTCCAAAAAGAGACAAGATGTTCATGTTCACCATAGATGTGACGTGTCTAAATGTACACTATCTAGTGGCTATGGCACTGAGGCTGATAAACCTCTCTTTTGGGGTACTTACATTTCCGATGAGGCATACTCCGGCGGCCTCATCCTCGTCCCTTCTTTCAGTCGGCAGCAGAATTCCTCATCAATGTGCAGGCCGGGGTAGGGTGAAGCTCCTGGAGGGGCACAGGAAGGAGGACAATTGAAAAGCAGCAATGGGCAGAATTGACATTTTTGCCCTGCTGCTGTATGAACACTAAGAAGCAGTCTGCAAAGAGCTCAGGCAAGAGTTCCAATGTTGCTGCCCGTCTTGCATTCATTGAGAAACATTTGTACAAGTGGTTTTGAAAGTTGTCAAGTGACATTTTAATAATTATAATAATAATAATATCACAAAAATCAGGAGATAAGACTAAATATTAGGGAACAAATGCTGTGTTCACTGCTTGCAAAACTGTACATAAACTATACTATATTCTTGCCTAGAATTCTTGCCCACATTATTGTGATTCCAATATTAACTGGGTGTGCCAAAATAGTTCTAACTAGATTGCTTTTTAAATGCCTACTTAAATATTTAGTTTCAGATAATCGCATCTGAATAAGGATGTTTTAAAATAACAATAATGTCCGCTTATCTAAGCATTGGCACCGGTTCAACCAGCACACAGAATTCCCGCTGAGAGTTATTGTTGGGTTTGGTTCATTGTTATCTAAGATTATCTTTATTAATTGCAGGGTAACTCAAGGCTGATTTAAAAACTGTGTGTTTTCATGTGTGGCACCTCTACTAACAAGATCAGGAAATGTGAGACTAGTGCTGAAGTTGGTGTGATATAACATGCTGATGTATGTACACTGGGGCCAGTGTAAACATCTGACCTGCACATTGTCAGATTATATATATATAATATACACATATATGTACATGAGAAGGTTAAAGATAACTTTATTTATGGTTAAAGATACAAAATATAATGGTGTAAATATTATTTTAGGTTATTTTGTAACTAAATTGTAGTTTTGTGATGAAGCAGGGTTTAGATGTTTAAGAGAATTTTCACAATAAAAAAGTACAAAGATGAAACTACTGCAACTACTAATCATTTTAATAATTAACCATTAAACCGCATTCAGGCTAACGAGAAACTGTGGTGTGAGGTGGGGACTGTATTGTAATACAGTGAGTATTAGACTAATAACCTGAGTAGAATGGCATTCCTCAATGAGGACAAACATTTACATTGGTTGGCAGCTTAGATACCAATGATTTACAATACTGTCTGGAAAAACGTTGATTTGATTGGATACTTTTGTACATATCAGAGAAAATAACTAATTTTAAAAAATAAAAATTTAAAATAATTTTCTATGTCACATTTTCATTGTTTCCAGATTTGAAAACAGCAATGCAAACATACAATACAAATTGATACAATTCTGGGATACACTGCAGCAATACATAAACCTACAAACTTAATCTCAAAAATGTCATGCACTTTACACTATGGTATTTGAGCTATGTTTCTGTTGTTTATGTTTTGTTTAAGAAAAAGAAAAGTGAAGTCCATAAACAAAATACATGTTACACTGTAGGCTTGTAGCAGTGACAGAACAAGATTTGCGAATCCTGAGAATGAGCAGACACACAAATTAAATGCTGAGCCCTATTGAGGGCTAATATTTACCCAGAGAAAATATCTCCCACATCAGCACCCCAAAGGACCACACATCGCTCTGAGTGGTGTATATCTTGTCGAAAATGGCTTCCGGTGCCATCCACTTCAGAGGCAGCCTGGCCTGGGAGGAAGAAACGGGGGATATTACTGGCTTAACTCAAAAACAGACCCTGGCTTTTGCTATAGATGATAAACAAGCTCAAAGTCAGTGAAGGAGAGGTGTGAATAAAGGTCAGCTAACACTTTCTAAACTGTACTGTTATGGATTGTGTAACAGCCTTGTCTACAGCTTTGTGACTATGGTGGCTACATCGATGTCCTATGAATATCTTTTAACCTCCAGCTTGCTATTGTGTATTATAATTCCCTTCCTTTATGCCCCATTGTTTAGGAAATGATTCCTGATGCGGTGTGTTTCAAGTTCCAGAGGTACTCTAATATCAGTCAGCAATTACTGTGATGTCTCCCTTGCAACAAAAGGGCTATTTAAGCAGATTATACATTTACGAGAGATGGACAAGTAGATGGTTAATGTTCTATTCCAGAGTTCTTAAACTTGTTACCTAGAATTCATTGCTATGAATTATTCAGGCAGAGAAGGAAGAGTTAATCAATGTAACTTCCCACCGCCTGTTTCAGTAATTATATAAGAAGAAAGGGAACCCCTTGAAGTGATCCTCAGTGCTTTGTTCTTTTTTAAACCAAAATAAGTCTAGGCTATTCATTTATTTTTCCAGTTGTAAGTCGTGGCTGTAACTGAAAAGATAGGTCTGTATTCACACATTCTCCCTGACTTCCTGGCTTTTTGATTTGCCAAGTGTGTTCCAGGCTGCTCACAGACTGTTCTTCTACTGTCACTCAGACTCTGTATTTGTTAAGGGTTGTGTTACAAAGAAAGTTTTCCTCGGTCGATCACAGCAGGGCAGAGATGCCAGTGGAACAGTCCCAGAGATTCAGATGACAGCATTTAAAGCAAGAGCATTTCAACTTACATCTCCTTTGCGCACATAATCAGGATCTTTGTAAATGTCCCTGGCCAGTCCAAAGTCGCATATCTTGACAACGTTGTTTTCTAACAACAGGATATTTCTAGCAGCCAGATCACGGTGAATACACTGCAAAACAGACACAGTTCCAGTATAACTGGTGCTTTGAAAAAATTTAATTTATATATATATATATATATATATATATAATGAACTTTGAATTTTCCCAGTTAAAAAATTGTTTTTATAGTGGATGTGAATTGCATCAAACTTAAAGCACCACATTCCTTTTTTTTTTTTAAATCATCTTGTACATTCTAGCATTTGAAAAAAAAAATTTTTTTGGAACTGAAACTATGTGTGGTGTTTGTGTAGAAAACATCTGGTGGAAAGTAGCGCACAGCTGAGATTAACATGTGCAACAACAATTAGGAGGAATTTCCGAACGTGCTCCTGAATCCAAGGGGTTGGGATTTATTAGGCAATGCTGCAACAATAGGTTTTCAGTATAATTAATAAGCCCTTTCCGATATATATTTTTTTTTAGTGGACGACAATCAACCTGAATGCAGTAATATGGTTATGCATTGTTTTGCACACCAGGGATATGGTAAATGTTCATTTTATGTGCAATGATTTTATGCCGGATAAGACTTTCAGAGCGGCCAAAATGAGAAAGGGTTTCCTTATATTTGTTCTTTGTGTGTATTTTTTTCCAGACCTAATTTAGGTCCAGGCTTAAGATGCCTGTGAATTGTGCAACCTAAATTTTAAGCTACTTGGAATTAATACTTTTATTACTATAGTTGTAGTTAATTTTGAATGTATGGTAATGCACGTGGGAAAAGGCCTACTTTTCTTGAAGCCAGGAACTCCATGCCTTTAGCGACTTGAAAGCTGTAGCAGATCAAGTCCTCCATTGTCAGAACCCTCTTGTATAAATCCTCAGCCTCTGTAGATTGGAAGGAAAAAAAAATAGCAGAGAGTCGGGAATCCGTTTATGGAAAAAATATTAACATCATTGTGTTTGAGTTTTTCAATAACTAGATAGTGACTATCGAACACTGCAGGATGCTTGTACTGAATTGAAATATGCAGGTGTACTTTTCTCTGCCTTTTAAGGATGTGATCACATACTTATTCATAACCTACAACATGAATCTACAAAGATTTGAATAAAAGCTTTATAAACAGTTAAAGGAAATAAGATGAAAACAGAGCTCCCCCTCATTTGAGTTTTTAATGCTTCTATTTATTTTTGTCTTTTAATGTTAATATTGAGTGAGACTCTCAACAGATGCAATCCAAATCCTGTCTATCAAAACATCCTTTGTAACACAAGCAGACTAACAGTTTATGTGCCGCCCATTTACAAATAGAAAAACGCTGTAAATATAATTTTTGTTGCTCCCAGTGGGGGGGGGGTCTTTTGTATTGTGAAGTGTGCGCCTCAGAGGGACCCAACTGAATAAATATTGTTTTTCTCCAAATGAGAAAGAAATTGAGATGGGCACCCGAACAGGACAAAACGTCGAGACGAGAGTACAGACATTTGACAGTGGTGTTTTATTAATAATATTTATGAATGCAGGAGGAAGCTCGCTATCAGATCGTCAGAGAAAACAATCGAGGGAGCTTTGTGGGCCGTGCAAGCCCAGTGATGCTGGAAGGAAGAAGCACTGCTGTTACCTTCCTCCTCTTCCTCTGAATCACAGTAGCTCTTATCTTCTACAAACCCGGAGCTGGCTGAACTTCCTGTGCTGGCCACACTCTCCAGTCGCCTCTTGATCAGCTCCGACAGGTCAGGGTTGGAGTCCGATGTCACAGCCTTCCCTGCGCTCTCCTGGTTCTGTAGCAGGAGGACAGGAGACCAGGATTTCAGATACACACTCCTCAACATATACAACCACAGCTTCTCCTTCCTTCCCATTGATGTTTCTCTAAGACTTTCCAACCTTTGTGATGTTTTGTATGTCCTCTCAGCAGGCCCCCCAGTAAGAGATCAAGTGGGTACGAAAAGCATGTGAAAACTGTGTAAGTTGAGCAGTGATGTTAAGCTCATGGGAAAGAAATTAATAACAGACCTTAGCACTAAATAAAAAAGAGCCTTGGTTTTGATTTACCTTATACACAAGGAAATCACTTCTTTTGCCTCTTAAATAGTTGGACAGGTTTCCATACTTGCAGTATTCCACTATTACCATCAAAGGACCTACAGAGACCAGAAAAGACAAGAGGGTTAAATCTGGTCCAGCATGGCCAGGGAGATGTTTTGTCTGTAACGTTGAAGAGCTTATCTGGACACAAACTCTTAAGAGCAATTCTGCTTTTTTTCTCAGTTCATGACTTAATTTACATGCATGGAATTCAAGTGACGAGCAGAATTTCTTGCCTGTACGCGTACTTATGCCATACAGGTTAAGGCATATTACTAATAGCCAATTTGCTTGTGTCTGTGTTGGCTCTGATTCCTCAAAGCTCCATAAAATGTCCATCCTGAGACATTTATCCAAGACACAGTAGTGTTTGGGTCCCCCAGACTTCCACTCACCTCCTGGTTTGGTACAGGCTCCCAGCAGGTTCACAACGTTCAAGTGATGGCCTATGTGAATCAAGATCTTCAGTTCGGACATCAGAGCCTTGCACTCATTTGTTGTAGCTCCTTCTGTTAAATACACAACACGTAAATCTCTTTTATCATATTGGTTAATCACAGGAATTTTAACACTTGACTTTATGAAACACCTAAAGACTTTCATTAATAATTTAAACAAACATATATTTTTAATTTTTTGTGTAGTTTGAAAAGCATAAAGCAGGTTCACTTCCTCTATCCATGTTCCAGGATTGGATGTTTTTACTGAAAGTGTTAGTACAACTGGCCACAGGCAGCAAATGTAGCAAATGTATGTTTGTGCACCGCCTGAGTTACCGTCGAGCAGTAAGTATGAAGATCGAGCACCTTGAGTGGTAACATAGGTGTAAATGGCAGAGCACTGTGAGTGTTTGATGATATCCAACGTTTAATTTAGTTTATGACGCTCAAGTTCAAGAATACTGGGCAGCAATTACTGACAGACTTTCTAACATCAGATATTGGTTTCTCTAAAACAAGGATCATCTGAAAACAAAAACCCAATATGCTCCATATTACAGTGTGAAATAATCCTCTCTATGTACATGTGAAAAGAATTAAACTTCACATGAGAATCTTTTAAGATAACGCACATTTGACACTTCAGATGTCTTAGTTCCGGTCCTCTTTTAAAGCTGATTTACTCACATGCAAAAGCACCAGCCATATGTTATATAAAACAGTCAATTGATTGAGGACATGATAAAAGGCAATTGCCAAATTATAAATGTTCCCCCCTGACATTTCCCCTACCAAAATATATGCAACCAACATTCGTTGTAACAGTAACTTGCCCACTTTTTCCTGATGCAACCTACATTTTTACAATTCAGTGATTTTTACTGAAAAGTATATCAAATATGTTTATGTAATATATAATTGGTCTTTTTAACAGTGGTAACAGCATTGCAATATTGTACATGCCGGTTTCATCAAGCTGGGACAATTTTGACCTTTCTTCTTATGATCCTCATATCATTAACAGAGATTTGACCAAAGAGGCCAAAACTTTGCTGGCTGTTGTCTTTCGGAAGACGTATGAGCCGTATAGTCCCTTATCGTGCTAATGTCTGTGTTTATGACCTTAGTGTGTAATTGACAAATAAGACCACTGTGTGATTGTGTGAATGTGGGGGGAGCTCTGTCTTTGTTATTTGACACTAACGGCAGAATTATTGCATCTTCCTCACCCTCCCACTATCGGTTCTCAGTCCCCTGCACTCTGATCTCTACTTCTTATCAGTTCGGAGAGAGACAGGACCCAGCTATGGCAGCCTGATAAATTATATAGACACCACAGTGCAAAGAGCATGCTGCTTTTCATTATGGGGAAGGCATGAGTGAAGAAGCATCCCGTCACCCTGTACCTCCATGATTAATGCTGAGGAAAGATTAATGCTTAAGGAAATATCTAGAAAAAATCTAATATATCATTACCTCACAGCACTACTGTTGTGCTTATTGTTCTCCCAGATCAATGGTGTAAAGGCTATGGGTTCAGGGAGAAAACATTTGCACCAGAACAACTCTGCAAATTAAGTTTGATCCTCTTGGAGGGTTTCAATCCACATGGGGGAACTAAAGAGCCCTTATATAAATTTAACACACAATTTTAAATCACACTGAGAAAATAAGTATCATTGAACATGTTTCTTCTGAAATAATTGCAATTTCCTGTCTGTTGTAAGAACTGAATTAAAATGACACACAAGTAATTAAATCTAGATAAATACAGCTTTACTTCAGTCTTTAACATTTTTTTTTCTAATTTTACTACCTGGTCTGATTAAGGCAACATGAGGTTTTGAAACACAATTATTCTGCAGTGTTATTATATTTTTAATTGGAAGATAATTGCTATCATACATCTATTGGATAAAAAATATCTGAAACAGATATGTGACAGCCATCTGCTTCTGTGTTATTAAAGTAACCTCAGATGTTTTTGCATTTACTTCAATTGTACCTTATGCTCTTGAACCATACGTCGCCTGCAAGTCTTAACTGCTACAAATTCGTGTCTACGAGCTTTACTCTTTGGGGATTTTTCAGGACATGTTATCCTTGAATACTTGGTATAAAGCACTTCAATCATGCACCTCCTTTAAATCCATACCCCATGTGCAATAACTAATTGTTTACACATTATTATTAAAGCTCTTTGAAGACATTTACTGTACTGTATATGGGAAAAAATATTCTGTTAAAAAATAACTGGCAGTGTATTGAAAATGAGCAATGGTGCAGTTGCCTTTTTCGAGCTCAACTGAGGAGTAATATCCAAGAGAACTCATTAAGTCTTTGCTGATTCAATGTCACACACAAGCAAAGTAGGGCATGGAACTATTTTGCTCTCAATAAGAAAGAAACGTCTACCTTCCATGCAACACTTGAAGTAAGATGGGAGTGGGGAGCAGGGAAATGCAAGTTACCTTTTAGCATTTTGACAGCAACTGTCTTGCAGGTGGAAAGCTTGTCAATCCCAAATGCAGATGCTTCTACCACTTTACCGAAAGCCCCGTGGCCGAGTGTTTTACCTGCCGCAGATTAGGGAGAGAGAGAGAGAGAGAGAGACAGACATACACAGACAGAGGGAAGTTTAGGAGGGCGCCCACATCAGAATGCTCTGCCTGGTGTGCTATAACTCAAACCCCCAAGCCTGCTGTCAGGAGAGATAGGCCGCTAATTAAAACAACCTGCTGAGGTTATGTCTGCATGGGGAGCCATCCACTGACGATTTACAGTGGAGTTCAGTGAAGACGACAGGAGCGGGCCTCGGATAAATAATAGTGGGACACCCATTTAAAAAAGACAGAGCAGCGGAATATGTGTCTGAAACCGCTTTCTGGAACGAAGCGTAACCTGAAACTCTTGATTCTAACTTTAACTTAAATACCTGTTAAAAAAAAAAAAAGTTTGATCTCTCGCTGTGGCCCCACTTATTATTCTCCTCGACTTAAAAGGCACTTGAAATTGAACTCAGATCTTTGGCTTGGTAGCTTTGTACAGTGTCTCCTGAGTTATTATGGAGTGCCTTTGTAAGATTGTGTGGGGGTTTCCTCTTGTCGACGAGCACTGGAGTAGATTACAGGCTGTGGTTGGCGGTTGTGTTAACAGAATCCGGTATAACTCCTTTTGAGGGACAATGCTGAGGATGGTGACTGGCAACGAGGCACAAGGGTTATATCTCAAGTTAGGCCACATCTTTCAAGTAGTGCCTCGGTTTGACCTTAAATCACCAGGTTTCAGGGGCATCCCGATTCATAGGAAGCAACACGACATGAAAGGGGCATCTTATACACAATTAGTATCCAGGATGTACCCTACTGTACAGCCTGTCTCGAAGACCATGAGCGGAACACACATCAGCTCCCATCTGTAAGTCAGTCGAGAGTTCAGTCCTAAGCAGTGTCTCAAAGAGTCCTCCAGGCCCAGCTACGTGCTTCATGTAGGGTAGAAAGGAGGGGGGGAGAAGTGAACAGGTACTGGAGGATAGGGTGCCAGCTCCTTCTTACCCAGTCTCAGTCTGTCTCGGGGGAACTCCCACTTGCTGCTGTCATAAGGCAGGTGGTCAAACTGCTCGTCCAGTGGCACCTCGTCAGGGTCCATGATGATGGACAGGTAGCCGGTTTTAATGTCGGCAGAGCTGGGCTATGGGAGAACAGTTTTGCGTTTAAGCAAGGATGTAAATGTTCAGGCTTGAGTCAGAGGGTTAACTGTAGTAAAGTACGTGAGCCATTTAATGTGATGAACTACCAATTAGAATAATGTGACCCAGTGGTACCTGGTGCAAATAAAGGCTTCCTATTGACTCTCAAGTTTAAAATGTAATAACATTAAATTATAGTAAAGAGAAAAAAATGTATTAATTTCCAGTGAATCACATAATGATGCTTAACTTTCAGTCATAAAGGCTCTTTAATGGAAACATTGACAAAAGGGTTTGATTGTGTTCCTTTACTCCCTCAGTCCAGTGGGCAGGCAATGAAGAGAGATTCTGTTTGACTTAATGCTACACTGATCTCCAGTTCCCTAATCTATTTTCTATTTCTTGGAAATGGTTTAAAAATATTAGTGCTTTAAATAAGAAGGGCAGAATTGTGAAACCTTGTGAATACTTATGAAGCCAGTCTGTGTTCCAAATCAGAGTGTTTCAAAATAAAGCTGTGACTCGCCACACATGACTAAACCCATTCAGTCAGGGGTCATTCGTTTCCAAACAAGGCCATCACAAAGGCATTTCTCAAACTATTACAGTGCTCTCATTGTTTTGTTATCGGTTTACATGCTGCAGGTAAGGGCACCCGCCTCTGCTCCGAAAATAAAAACAAAACAATGAACAATAGACTGTTCAGGAACAAGTCACTGCTGCCATACCTTCTTTAGTTTGCGGATAAAGAGGATCAGCATGAGCCAGAGGAAGGTGGCAGCCACTCCAGTAGACACCAGGATAATCACTTCAATGTTGGGCTTTTCCTCGGAGCCTGAAACACAGTCGTTGAGACAATGTAAGACAACACTGACTGCATATGGGAAGGCCGAATATAGGCCTTCATTATCTCTGTAGGTATACCCTGTCACGTTTCATAAGACATCCTTATTTACATCCGCTGCAGGCAGATTGTCTATGGAAAAACCTTAGTCTTTTCAGCTGTGTGTCTGGAAACAACTATGCCTTTGTTTGTTGGATCGCAATGCTTTTTCTTGATTGGCTGAATCACTGTACAAAGTTTGGTGTGTATAGCGCAATAACTGTGGAAGGAGTTCTTGTTTAGAGGAGCTGAATAATAGTAATAATAAAATCTTGCAAGAGAACAAGACTCTGACCCAAAATTCTGACCCAATTTGTGCTGTACTCGAATATGTCATTCTCCGTTTATGGCAAAACAGGGCTGGTGACTGTTCACAAATCATTCCTTTTATGTCTGGATGAATAAAACTAATGAGAATTTACTGTAAAGCACTGCTGATGTCCTTCAAACTGAACCTTCTTGTGAAATATGTTGTAAAATATGTATTGCGCTTATATTTTGAAAGTCACACTGGATAAGGGCATCTGCTAAGAAATAAATAATAATAATAATAATAATAATAATAATAATAATAATAATAATAATAATAATAATAATAAAACGGATGATTGCAGGAGCCAGGGAGGGGGTGGGGTGGGGGGTGAGAGAGGACTGCAGTTTGGTGCACCTAAAAATACCTTGCCTTTCACTTTGTAAAAGCTTGTTTTATGTTTCAAGTTTCATGCCACCTTAATGACCAAATGTCTTTCCAAACTGCCCAAACTCATTAGTAAACCTCTTCACAAACTTTCTGAAGGTCAGGTCCCATGTGTGTGACCCAGCAGAGTAACCGAAATAATAAACTTTGAAGAGGAATTCGCCAGACATTCTTGGTAACTACAGCTGTTAGTAGCTCTGCTGAGTGCGTTCTGTTTGTCATTAAGGCCCAGCTAGAGCTACTGTAGTACTGACAAAACAGTATGGCAATAGCAAATCAAACCTTTTCAAAAACAGGTTCTGTCACGTAGCCTTTGATTTCTCATTAAATGCCCAGTTTTGTCAAGGCAGTGGTGGCTCCATAAATGTAGTACACCTCAAATATGCATCTTTCTTTCCATTACATTGATTTAACTGTATGTATACAATCAATGGATAGTTAAAAAAATATATTATTACTTGAAATGCCTTCGGAAAGGAGTTAAGTGCTTTGAACTGCTAAACAAATAAAAGGAAATGAAAGTAAGGACAGCTGTCCTTATTTTCATTTCCATTTTTATTTATTTGTTTAGTGTGATTAAGCATTTGTCACTACATATTATAGAAATGCATTGACATTTTAGCAGTGCAGCAGCCCTAGAAGCCAATCTATCCACGTTGACAACACACCCACACCCACAATCGCACCCACATTGGCATTTTGTACTTCACCTAAAACAGTGATGACGGCTGCAGTTTTCACTTCTCCTTCCACATTGCTCGCCAGGCACTCATACAGCCCCTCATCATCTTTCTTCACTCTTTCAATGATCAGCAAACCTTCTGGAGTCAAAGTGATCCCTGGAACACAGACTTGTTTATTAGGACGATGCAGACAGACCCCTCTGCCTTCGTCTATATAGCCACAATTCTCCTTTATATCAAAGTGGGCTATTCAATGTCTTTTAGTGCATCCCCAGTCTACGTTTGTCTCCTGTTTTTCTTCCTCTCCATGCTCCCTCCTACCCAGTATGCTTTCCCAGTATATCCCCATCTAATTATTTTATTTTAATTCTCTTGTGAATGATACATCTTGTGGAAGAAGATACAACCGGAGCATCTTTTTGCAGAAGGAAAAAATCTTAATAGATGTTTGCAAGATGGCAGGATCTAACGAGAGCCAATCAAGACATAACATAACATTTAACCCCTGATTAACCATTCATCAATTCAAAGCTTTAGTTTTCTGACTCACCAGGGGCAACCTGGACCAGCTGGCCATTTTTGTACCATGTGACATGAGGACGTGGTGTTCCCTCTGCATAACATGCCAGGGTCAGAGTGCTACTGCTGTTCACATCCTGATTGGTGAGGTTCTGTTGCAACCAGGGGCTTTGTCTTTCTGCAGAACACAAAGCAAAAGGACAAGAAGGTAAGTTGCAGATTTATGCATGCTTCACACATTACACATCCCTCACATGACCATCAGAGAAGTAGTGCTTCAGCCCTTCAATTTCAGAATTATAGAACGGTGTGGGTGTGGATTCAGACAGGAAGACCATAACTAGATATGGTGAGCTGACTCAGACAAGTTAATCAGATTGTTTCAACTGTTTTTGAAGGTTGTTCCAAGATCAATGAACAAAATAACCAAAAGCCTTTTTCACAAATTCAGAAACTCATTTGTGGAATTGAAAAAATGTATTACTGACTGAGATCTAAGTTGGTAAATATTAGATCTGGTGATTACTAAATACTAAGATAGGCTGGACATTTTCCCAGAAAGTAAACTTTATAAACAAAAATATACCAATGCTCCAGTCTACATGATGAAAATCAGGTCCAACCCATTTGCCTATACAGCTCACTGATGTGTTAAGGATCTAGTGTCTGTTATGAACTTGTTATTGGCTTAAATTAACCTTGGGGTGCGTTATTGTGTCTTAAAAGGTGGCCTCAGAAATCAATGGTATGACCGAAGCCTTACAGAACGAGCTTGGCTCAGTTGTCACCTTAGTTTTATCTGCTGTCATATAAAATAACTGAGGCTGCAGACGTTCGATCCAGTTATCTTTGTAATGTGGCATTAAGTCATGTGTTCCTCACTTACCTACAATTTCGAAAGCAGGTCTTTTGCGAACCAAGGCTTTTGTGTAGGTGTTAATTGCCCTGCATTCATACCCCTCTGTGTCTATCCTGGAAATGTTCTCCACCCTGAGGGAGATGGAGACAGAGTTCTGCGTTTTCACGGGTGCTGAAGCCCTTCTGATCTCGGTCTGGGTCCGGTTGTTGTACCAGTGCAGGTTAGTGTACAGGTATCGTGTTGATCGGCAGGTGAGGGTGATATTGTTTCCTTGTATAGCCTCCAGGGGCTCGGTTTCAAAGGTGTCTCCCTGATCTAGTGGAAATGAAGGAAAGGCCTTCAAATACTTGGATTCCAAGGACAAGGAAAAGCTTTATAAGGGACAAAACAGTTTATTTTCTTCTGGGCTTTGTGAGTCATATCCACAACAATAAGAAAGCTGTACAATCGCAGCCCTACAAGCAGTGGCACTAAATGCCAAAACATAAATATGGTCATAATTCATGTTCAGTATAATAGATACATAAAGATTACAATCCCCTCCAAACTGGTAGATTCAGAGGAAAACTATATTTCTTATTGCAAGAAATAAAAATGTAAGATATGTTAAATACATTCTTCAAGTTCCAACATCTGAGATGATCATGTTTATTTGAACATTCTTCCTTTAAAGGCTGAACAATTTAATGAATTTCTTAAAATATCACAACAAAGCCACAAACTCTGCATACATACCAAAATGCATGACAACAATAACTGAACACACTCTGAAAGCAACTGATTTCCATGACAAGCCATTAGTGCAATGTTGGCATGCTCTGTCCTACAGCACACTAAACAGAAAACCCAACCCACGGATCATGATGCTCCAAGTGTCAAAACTCAGAGTCATTTCCAGTTTCATTACTGGTAATTAAAAGCACCTTGTGAATAGTCTGCTGGGACCGTTGACAAACGACATGCAGTGGCACGATTCGAGGTAGGCTGGAATTGGCTGGCGGGAAGCAGTGCAGGGATTGTTATGTACGATTTAGGAAACTGTTCCCATTCCATAAAAGAAACCAGCTGTTATTCCAATTCCACCACTATCCCATCTCTCTCGTAAGCATTTTTCCTTTCATCTTGGTCTTTGGATGCACTGAGCAAAATTCTGCAATGTTCCCTCTCTATTCCCAGTCCACTTAGTGACTTTCACTTCACCTCTGCCATTACCACTCTCATGCCAGCAGCCCCAAGCACTCTCACAGTTACCAAGGTAATTGAGGTTACCATGGTGGAGCAATTTAAAATTGCCTTTGCTGTTTATCAGAGAAATAATGGCAGACTTTTTAAGGATAGCATTATGAATGTAGAAAGAAGGCAATGGCTTATCCAACTGATACTAGTATGCATGAATAATATATAGTGTAGCATTTCAATGTTGGATAATAATCATAGTCAAAGTAACACAATACCACATGAGTATGGTCATGTTTTGTCTGTCTTCTCAAAAAATATCTGCTTCACATTCAGTTAATGGAGTTTTCCAAAGTTTATTTATTGTAATTTGCATATGCTTTGTTTTGTGTTTCCTCATATTGTTGATGTAAGCCTCTTACAGGAAACAGACTAGTACTGCAGTTAGTCTTACCCCCAAAAAACATGCAACATTGTTTAATTGCAGATTGTGATTGTAAACTGTGAAGGGATAACACAGTCCAATGTTTGCTCAGTAAGTAAAAAGAAGGAGAACAATGATGATGCAATATAAGATTTGGCATAATAATAATAATAATCAGGCCTAATACTTTAAAGTAACCTACATTTCTTTGTGCAGTGAGCCTACTTACCTCTGATGTAAAAAGTCTGTTTCCATGTCCTTATGCCAACGTTGTTCTTAGCGACACAATAGAACATTCCTGACACAGTGGCATTTGTCACCACCAGTGTGCTGACACTCTGAGGAGAACAAACAATAAAACAAACAAACACAATAGCTTTAGATTGGTGCAGGACATTCTAATTTTGCATGTGTGTTTTTTTTCATCATTAAGTTAATTTCCACAGTTGATAATCAGGATTTCAATTTTAATCAAAGGGTACATTTGGAATCTCAGTGGAATCAGAAATATGTGCAGTTTCCCTGTCATTCCGTAAGTAGTATTGACTATGTTTCACTTGATAACACTGTTGTCTTTCAACATTTGATTGTTGACCTAATGGTTTAAGTCAGGGCTTCCCAAAGTGTGGCCCGGGCGCCACATGCGGCCCTCCAAGATGTTTGGTGCAGCCCTCAAAGCCAACCTTCAACCACCCCTTTTCTGAACCTTTACTATATTTTTTCACTTAGTGAAAATGTTCTGTTACAAATTGCACGTGTATTTTGGGGGAATATAATAAAAGAACAATTACAGTAAATAAAAGTTCCCTAACAGAAATGTATAGGAAATAAAAAGGTATGATTTGGGACATATTTAGTTTTCATCGATGGTTCATTTTCTACTGCGGGCCCCCCATCCCATGCAACCTCTGGAAATTGGCGAAAAGCCAGTTTAGGGCTCTGTTTCTGTTGTAAGTCCGTAACATCAAGCATATTAAAAGGTGTTAATGTTTTGTGTAAGTGGAATGTTCTGTGTACAGATATTCCTTGTCCAATCAACTTGGACATACTAATTTAACATGGAGGATCAGCAGTCAGAAATATCAGGTCACTTGCTCAATGTGCAATAGTCTTGCAGCCACAGGCTATGGATTCTAATGATGTCAGAGAGTTTCCACATCCAGGAATAATTCTTAAGATTGTGTTATATTGATCCTACTTCGCATCCTACTGGATAGACCATGACATATTATCACATTATTTAGAAATCTGTTTTCAGCAGTGGTGTTACTGAAAGTTTTTCAGAATGAATTTGCAGTCCAGTAACAATTGCCTCTGGGAAGTTCATAGGTTACATTGGACACCCAAAATAGTTATTTTTGCAACAAATAAAATCACAGTAGCATCCCTAACCACTTTAATTTTGAATATTTTGTTACAGCTAACTTTATACATCAGACAAGAGGCAGGAATTAATTGTCTTGTTAATTTAATTAAAATGGGGGTTGTTGTTTTTTCAAAAACTGAACTGATAAGAGTATGTCTTCTACAGCTCAACTAACCATACAGTGGTAAGACAAATTAAGCAGATTTGTAAGTCGCCCCAGATAAGGGCACCTGCTAATAAATAAATAAATACATTTAAATAATATCTCCTTGGCAATGTAAATACAAACCAAATAAGGAAAAGACAGTCACAGTGTCATATGAATATCAATTACATTTGGCTGGTATTACATTACAAACTATGATCATACCAACTAGGCATATTCATATTCTCGTATGGTTGTCCACCTTTTCATGGAATCTCGCTCTTTTGGTTAAATTGATAGAACATCTGATTGGAACCAGATTAGATTTCCAGCTATCTGTCTGGCACGAGGAGGAGCACATTTAAAATAATGCTTTTCAATTTACTTTTGCGGTTTCTGTCTCTAAATGGATCAGGGGGTTAGTACTAGGCTTGCCCTGCAGTGTTATGTGTGAGCCCTGATAATCCAAAATAAACTAGCAAAAGAAAAGCTGCCTGGCTTTCACAGTGGTGATATTGTAGCCGCAATATTCTGACCGCAAATGGCAGTATCTCTGTCCACAGTTATTGTAATATGAAAGGGCTGTAACAATCTTTGTTCCTCTCCGTTTTTTTTGTCAACATCGCTTTATTTTGACTGTGGGACGTTGCAAGTTTATCAGGCCGCAGTGGTCAGGGGTGACAGCGAGACTTTTCACTGCTGGATAGCCTTACTGCCCCCTCCAGGTCACACAGCTACTGCCGTTGGTTGCCCATCTCGCTGGCGTTTGACGGTCCTTACAAGGGGTGCTCAGAGGCCAGCCACTACCGTGGCTTTGCTGGGAGGCAGGGCAGATTTATGTGGGGTGACAGACAAGAATTCGCTCTGAAGAATGCCTCTTTCATGTCTGTGGAGCGTCTTGTTATCATTGACCTGTGCCCCTAATCCCTTTCACCCTTTCACTGTGAGCCCCTAAAATACAGCCCAGCACCCTTATTTATGTCAGTCTAAGATTTACCTGATCCCATGGAGGATGTCTCTAGGAAGTTTTTCATTTTATGTTTACTGTACTGTATCATTGAAAACTAAAAGAGACGCCAATCTTCCTTACATTGATTGTGTGGTTTGCTAATGCATTACTGTACTGTTAGGGATGTTTCACTCTGTAGTTTCTTAAACCCAGTATCTCTAGGCTTTCCTATTTCTACTTTGGGTTTATCGCCAAAAGTCGCCCTGGATATGGGAATAAATAAATAATAAATAATAAATAATAATAACAGCATGGCCGTTTTGTGCTCCCACTGACCCTGTGAACTGTGAAGGCCTTCTCCAAACAAGCACTGTAGATCAACTTACATTCTTGCTAAGTAAACCTGACAATGTGCTTCATGAAGTTTGGGGTGACTGCTTTTGGTAACAAGCTCTTCTGGGAGACCTGTTGTCATGGTTCCAGTCCCTTGTATGTATTTATGAAACACAGGCTCCGAAGTAGCCAGTACCAACTGAGACCTCACAGGCTTTCAGGTATAAATCAGAGCGATGAGAGCCAAAGGTATGTGTATGGACCCCATTTTAATGCAGTTTCGCTAATATACCCCAGACCTTGTACCAGCCACACCTGCTGAGAGCGGAGTAACATAAGTTGCATCTTGTAGAAAATCATTGCTCATCTACACTTTCCAATATATTTTACTTATTAGCTTTCTTGTCCTTCATTTATTTAAGGGAAAAAAAACTACTTAAAATGCATTTCAAAGAGATCGTAAATGATTTTTAAATACTAAAGTTTTACAAAATGTATTCAGAATGTATTTCAGGCAGTGGTATGCAATATAACAGTTCATATGACGTGTTTATATTCAAATGCACTAAAATTGTATTTAATTGTATATAATAAATCCAGCTAATCCCCCCACCCCCCAAAAAACATTTCATAGAGGCATCAGTTGTGTACCTCTGTGGGTACATTGCCAACCTCTCTAATGTATTTCTTATAGACCCCTTGTGGAAATTAAGGCCTATTGAATTTCTTGACACACCAAAGCTAACCATCTTCCACATACATTCACAGCTACTTGCTAAATGTTTGTGTGTCTTTCCTATAAAATAGAATATTGTTTATGAACATAAGTAGCCTTGTCTGTGTTGACAGCCTCACCTGTATAGATAATTAGTCATTACTACCTAAATTATGTAAATAGGTAAATGGGGATAAACTGGCTTACAAAGCAAATTTATTATTATGAGTCTATGAAGAATATATTATCAAAGGCTTTCATGCTATATGAACTCTGCATGTCGAGTCCCATGTACTGTATTGTGATTTGTAGCGAGTAGTGTTTTCTTTGACAGTGACTCAGGAATCCAGATATGAGTGCTGCTTTCTGGGAAGTGATTAAGCAGAGCAGCTGTCTTATTTACAGGTTTCTGTTTTATATTGAAGTACGGTTTAGAGTATATTGTTCCTAGTGGGGGTACAATGATCTAATCCAGCCCACCATAGTACAGAAACACAAGAAAAGCAAAACACACATGTAGACAAGAGTTTGGCAAAGAAAATAAAGACAGTAATTTTAACAGTTTCAAGTTAATCAAATGCAAATTACTATAAATATAAGAAATAGTTTAATTGACTTTAATACATTCAATTCGTTTTCAAAGGACTTGCAGAAATGACTTTAGCAATAACCACTAAATGCGATTGAGAGCTAACATGCCATTGGAAGGATTATGCTAATTCAAACACGCTGTGCATTCAGTTAGTTCTTTGTGTTGGTTTCCCCCGTTCAATAGTGTCAATAATGATCCCTTAATATCTGACAAAAAGTAACTAAGAGAGTTACAATATCAGAGTAGATGCATTGCGTTCATACATTCAATTTGCATGTTTCAAGAACTTTCAATAGAAAAATATGAAATACATAGTTCCCCCTACCTTGTTTTTTCCTTTGAGTGACTCATATGTGAACTTAATGTCCTTGATTATGTTGGAATGTTGCATGTTGTTTTCTGTTGAAACCGGCACTGGTGCATTCATTCCCTTACACCTATGACACAGAGAAAACAATCTGCAATCAGTATACATTTAAAACTGGACGTTTCAATGGACCAATTAATATGCCAGGTGTTTTTGGAAGCTCTGTTACAAGGACCTAAGGAACAGGATGAAAACCACTAAATCACAAAATACTGCGTATTAAATCCCATGGACCACAAATGGAAATTGTAATTTATTAATATGTTTTTACTATATATTCAAAGACTCCAACAACTTAGGTACTTATGCTTATTGGTCTATCCTATAACTCAGCAGAGTAAGGAGAGGTTTGATTTCAAAGTCCAAACACTTTAAAATGTACCACTCAGCATTGCTGGCACATAAATTACACAAATTAAACAAGAGAACATTAGCTGTGCATCAGCTTTGTTTTTTTTTGGCGTTGAATGCACATTTTTTGTGTGAAATGGCAGCTGTCCAAAATTCCCAGGCAAGTCATGTAATTAACTGTCTTTCTTTTTAGAGCATGTGGTAAACCGGGTGGCACAATTCCCGCATTTAAGCCATCACTGAGGTATGAACGGGACAGGACGTTCCTACAGCATTGCTCATCTTCCACCCAGAGGCTGGACTGGCACCTCATAGCTCTAAGAGGGGGGCAGGGAGAGCGTGCTTCCCACTGTGTGTCTCCTGGATGATGCAGGAAGCCTGCCCAGCCCTGCTCATTACTAAGGAGAGGAACAATCGGGTTGTTGAGACCAGTGTTACACCGAGAAGGAAACCAGAACGAAAGAGGAAGGACCGGGCATGCGTCACTTCACAGAGGAAGTCGCCTCCACATTCTGGTCAGGCAAGATAAGGCCGATCTGAGGAATTCGCTAGACGAATGGGAGACAGCTGATCATATTTCTCAACCCAGCTGATAAACCCCCATCAATTTGCTGCTTCACTTCACCCCTGACCCCCTTAAACACTCAGCTTCTCCAAATCAGTGGGCTGTTTAATATTTAGAGAGTGATTATCCGCTCAAGGGTAGATTGCTGCAATTAAAGACTTCGAAGGAGGGTCTGGTTTTCTATAAACTCAAGCCGAGCACATTTGACCCACCCTGGGTAGCCTTTCTTGTCACTAATAAAGGCTTTTTTTAGCAGCCGATTTATTGGCTGACTTGATGATTGCCTCTTCAGTGTAGCGATTTTTTACAGAAAATCCCTGCTGGTGTATAAATCCTCATTATGCGTTTCACAAGCTGAAAAAAAAAAGGTTCCTTCTTACTTTTCTCTGAACTCTGCCCACAGCTATGCTATGCTATTGTGTGGTTTTCTCTAGACCTTTCAAGTTGGACTTCATCCCAGTGGATGTTTAGCTTATTTATGAAGGTCAGTTAACAGGCTGACATTTACATAGGGTTACTCAGATGCTATCCAAATTCAGATTATCTAAAAGCTTCAAGCATTATAGAGTCATATATTCGGCCCTCACATTGTTATCAGAGCCAGTAGTAAGACTACTTGCTAAGGAACCTTCATTTGAATTATGTGGGATTGTCCTGAACGCAAGATGCTGGAGCTAGAAACTGGAGCCCCAGATCAGGCAGGCAACTCTCAACTTGCTTTGCACATATAACTCCAAAGGGACAACAGCAAAGAGCAAAATACATACAGCTCAGCACACAACATGACGCCAAAATGCAGGCATCAGGGAGAAATGAGGGCTCTTTTTCAAAACTAGCAGCCAGGAAGAAAGAATTTTCTGGTTTAGGAATCAGGTTTTCTGAGAGGCCTAGAATTTGAATTTGATGAAATGGAAAACATTTTCTAGTACTTGAGCCAGGTTCCATCAGCAGCAGAGAGGCATGTTTTAAAGACAGTTCCCCCTCTGTCCCCAGGCCATGCTTACACAAACATCCAAAAATGCACAGAAAGAATGGGCTCTGGGAACACAACAATTCTGCATTTATTTATTTTTTCAGCCTCTTTTAAAGCGAGGTAGATGTGTACAGTCAGTCAGACAGCTTCAGGGAGACTCATATTTATTCTCTTTCTTTTATTCAATTCAAATCTAATTGCTTTTTGGGAGGGGGTGGGGGGTCAGCTCAGATGTGAAAATGCCATCTTGTTGCCTTCATCTGGTTGAGATCTACAGTGAGCTTAAAAAGGGATTGAGTTTGAAAGCTGGACTGTAAAACATTGTGTGTAATCGCCCACACTCTCCTGCCAGACACTGGGCTAGACTGCAGCCGTTTTTAAGCAATCTCATTAGGTTTACATATTTATGTGGCAAATGACTGAAACGCTAGGTGAGTGCCTGAACCTCAAGAGCAGAGGTTTCAATATGTCAGCCGCCTGGAGGTAGAGGGCAATCATTTCAGACATCCTGAATGACATTCCACACAAGTTCAACAGCAGGATATAGGCTGATTGAATTAAACTGACCTGGGGTATGTTTGGGTGCATAAGTTGATGAATTAGGTAACCTGGCATTCCATTGTTTTCTTGTGTTTATTTTCGTTGTCTTCTTGATGGGAAATGCATTTAATCATATTCAAGGAAAAATAGAAGGATACTGGTAGTGAACAACAATTCTTAAAATATATATATAAAAAAAAACTGATGCTAAAACTTTGAGCAAAACCTTTGTTCCTATGCATTGCTTCATCTGCGTTTTGCCCAGTGAAGACATGCACAGAATAGTTTCTTAGAAGATTTGCAGATTTAGGACTTCGTGTCCATCACATAGGCGCACAATGCTCATTATGAGCAAAGAGACATTCAAAAAATGTCATTTCTCCCCAGGGGTGAGATCCACTAAGAGCTTTCCAATGTTTTTCTACCACAGTGTTAATATTAGATTTGGACATATACGGTATCAAAAGTGGACTGTGGGAAAGGTCTGAAATATATTGCGTGCATTGGCCGGGCAATTTCAAGACAGGATTTTTCTGTTTTTTGTAGAGGAATGTAATGTTTTGATTCAAACAGTTCTCCAAGCAGAGGGAAGGTGGGCGACTCACTGTTCGAGGAAGGGGCTGGGGTCACAGGGCTGCCAATTCCAGGTGATCTCGGGTTCGGGGATCCCGAATGCCGTACAGGTGAGCTGATGCTCTTTCCCCACCTCGTAGGTCGGCAGATCCACTGTGGCCACTTCCTCTTCGTAGATCTGGGGCTTCACTGGAATAGACAATGGCTGTTAAAAGAACAAGCCAGCCCACCTGGAACATTGTTCGCTCTCACGTGTGGTTGGTTTGTGGCAGGGGTGGATCTAGCCTTTTTCTAAATCCGTGCCTGCATTATAATTTATAATCATCAAATACTTCCTTCTTGTTGCATGTATGGGTGTTTGCAGTGTATAGGTAAGGATATGCTTGGGGTGCATCATCAGCTGTTTTTAGTTTTTCCCCCCTGCAGAGTGTTTAAATACATCACTATTCTTAGTGAATTTGCAACATGAGGGTCCCTCATGTCCCTGCTGATGAACTACAGGCAGGTCTTAAAGCAGGAGTGCATCAGCACTATTGGTCAGTCGCCATGGGCTTGTTGATGGGGTTAATGCATGACATTGGAACATATGTGATTCTTTACTCCACTCCCCTGTCTACTGTGTTTTCTCCAAAAAATGTGAGGAGCAGCAACTGAAAAAATGAAAGAATGTGCAGCCATGAAAGTCATAAATCCATTTTTAATTTAGTTTAAATCTACAAAAAATTAAGATTGTTTTATTGTCTCATTTAACAATAGTTTGTTTTCCATCAATCCCACAAAACCAACTGTCTAACTTTTTTTGGTACTCAATTTGTTACAAGATTCCAAGCAGGCAGACTTCAAACATTTGATATACGATGTTTGAAATAGTTTCTTAATTGTTAGCAGAGACCTCTATTTTCACTTCTATTGTTTGCCTACTTGTTTTCTACCCTTTTGTCATTACAATAGAAACAACGTGAGAAGACAGAAAGAAAACTACAAATCTTCATGATAATTAAGTATAAAGGCACCAGAACACAATCTATGTTGCACGCTGACTGTTTTTGAGAGGCAAATATGAAAAGCTTTCCCAAACATTCCTGAAAAAAATACATGAAAATAATTCAGATGCTTTCTTTATTAGTCAGTCTGCAGTCCAACCTCAGGTCAGATCATAATCTGGGAGACACATGTGGCTTCTTCTGAACAGAATTGGCACAGCATTAACTGAAAAATTATGTCTTTTAGCTCCTGGTTAGAATTAATAAATGTCTGCCATCATTATTGAGCTACTTTTGGACAATACATTATAACTTCACCACCCACTTGTTATTCTTTACATGATGCTTATACCGAACAACCTCTACAGCTACAGTTTTAACCATGATTAACCAGTTATTAACCACTCTATGTGCCCTGGATTATATAATGTGCATGTACTGTGATGTTTAGTCTCTGCAAATGTATCTATATTTTCCTACATTTAATTTGTCCATGAATGGACATGTTATTAATTAAATCTCAGAACACTTCCAGTTTCTTAGTAAATGCAGTAAACCATACCATGTGAATATAAAAAGGCTACAGGAGCATGAAGAGAAGGCTCTCCATACTGCAGACGGGGGGTGGAAGGCAGCAGGCTGACGTGCCCTGAGAGCAGCCCCAGTCACACCCTGGGATTTAACAGATCCTTGTAATGAACAACAGCTGTACCTACGTCAGTCCAGTACTAACTCCAATAATAACCTGCTACAGAAAGCAATGATGCAGAACATTTGAATGTACAGTTAACTGTAATGAGATCGACTGAGATTTTACAGATTGCTGTGGTTTATGGTGCTAGTGCAAGGATGGTCATTAGTGGAGATGCTCAGCCATGCAAAATTCTTAGATCATGTTAAATCCACAGTGGTTAAAAAGAATAATGTTTAGATGGAACATTGAGGCATCTAAATGATGAAATTCAGGCCTATGCAGCTCAAATGTAATGAAAACCCCACAGGCCCCGTGACTCTGCAGGATGGACAGTGTGTTTCCATACCCTAATGTAATCCTAAACATTAGAGGCTCCATACTTTTAACATTCATCTGAAACCCAACCTTAAAATGTAGTCCTAGTCTTTAAAAAACACGGCTTGGGGAGATGCACCCCTAGAATTGCAATGTACTTACTAAGGACATTCAGGGTAAAGGTGAGATTCTTGTACAAGCCATGTTTTTCATTGCTTAGGGCCATAGTGTAGGTGCCTGCGTCCTTTTCCTTCACAACCTTAATGATGAGATGATGTTCTTTTGGTTCAAAGCAGGTGTGGTTCTCCTTGATCAGAATGTCATCTTTGTACCTAAATACAGTAGAGACAGGTGTGGCATGATTATATGTTGTTTCAGTGTGTGAATGTAATGTGAACATTGTTATAACCAAAACTGCTGAGTACTTCCTGTTCAGCTGATTGCTGTTGAAATGAGCCCATGGTAGCTTTTCTGCTGTGTATTTTAAAACAACAGGGACTTTGTTGCTCCTGATAATACTAACTGTCAACTGCATACTACTGAACTACTCTTTACAGGGACGAAAACTGCTTCAGCACCACATTGCCCACTCCCAGCTGTGCTGTCCAGTCTTACCATGTGATCATTGGGGCAGGCATTGCATTGACCTTGGCTCCAAACTTCACTTTCCTCTGACCTTCTAGTGCATCAATATGATTCTCAGTTTTATAGGATACATTGATGAAGGGATGTTCTGAAAGGAAAAAACAAACAAATAAGAGAGGATTTTCTCAGCTGAAGTCTGTTCCCCAAGAGTTTAATTTGATCCTACACTTTGTCACACTTTACAATAATTCTTAATGAATTGACATATGAATACCACAAGAATAACACATGAATACCTTATGCACTTAATTGGAGTTCTGCTGTCAATCACATGTGTACAAAGATTATGGTCAAGGTTAGGGATAGCATTATAGACTAGGTTTGTTTTATACACATGATCAACATCAGAACTCAGCTGAAGTGCATGAGGCATTCGTATATTATACCTGTGAGATTCGTACAATCATTCATTAAGAATTGGTGCCCATTATTGTTACCTAGTTGTTATGAGCTGGACGTGTACAGTTCTCATGCAGCTAATCGATGCACTGGTGAAAAGAACTGCAGTGTCACCGGAGTTATCTTGCAAGCAATTGGCACTTACCATAGACAATCACTCTTATCGTCTCTTCTTCGATCTTCAGATTCATT
This sequence comes from Amia ocellicauda, assembly GCF_036373705.1. Classification (NCBI taxonomy): domain Eukaryota; kingdom Metazoa; phylum Chordata; class Actinopteri; order Amiiformes; family Amiidae; genus Amia; species Amia ocellicauda. The sequence goes on from NC_089859.1 coordinate 14,456,429, forward strand.
CCAGTGCATTTGTAAGTGCCTCTGTTTGCTGTGGTTATGTTTTGCAGGATTAACGTACTACTGAATGTGTATATACTCCCTTTTTTCTTCAATCCCTTTAAGATGTTATCAGAAAGTTTTGCCTGAAGAAAAAAATAAGTCATAATAAGTCTTCATAATTTTTTTTTTTTTGTAATTGGTCCAAATGATCACAGTTATTCTCACCATCTAAATTAATGCCATCTGCATTTTATTATTTTTGAAATGGCCAAATAAAAAATGTACTATGCACCGAGACATGCAGGATCTTTAATTGGTCAACAATTTCAAAAATATTTCATCATTGATGGCTTAGCTTTTGTTATCAACGTTTTTTTAGCTAAAAGCTTGGGCACAACATATTGATACAGAAGTTAATGGAAATTAGGGCTGTGCAATATGACGATATATATTGTATGACGATAGAAAAACATCTATCGCTTCATATTATGCTCTATCTTTTATTTCGTGGTGTCACAAATCCCACTCTTTACGGCAATATTTTTGGTCATTTGGACGCTTTGAGTTCTCCCACGTTCTTCCACACGTGCCAGACGCAGGCAAGAAATGTGCATTCAGAAACACAAACAGACATGGAGGAGAGTGGACTGGACACAGAATAACCAAAATAACCAAAAGATACACGTTCCAAAACTCGATCTGCAAGCAACCCGACAATACGCGATCGCACCCCCCACCCCCGCTAATTTAGATGTATATAATTTGTATAAAATTAAAGAATAATAAAGTTTGTTTGCATTTTAATAAATTGGAAAGCAATGTAAACAGATGCAGAAAGTTTCTTTAAGATGGTGAAGTAGTACAACAGTTTCTATTATTATTATTATTATTATTATTATTGTAACTATTTTGTATTAACACGTGCTGTACAGGTAAGTAGAATAGAAACGCGACCTGTCTAGCAGATGTTAAATGCGCCACTATAAACCCGGATGTGGTAAATCTACCTGAATCTATACCATTTTACAGCGCATGTGTTGCGTGATTACTATTACTTGTGTTATTGTTGTTATGTGACAGTAAATCATACTGTGTATATATATCCCATAACAACATAACACACATAATAGTAATCACATTGTAATGTGTTGCATTCTGCATATATTTACCATGACAGCCTGCATGTGGTATTTGTTAGTTTTGCATATTTAATGATTAATGAAATACTAATACTAATACTAATAAAAACAAGAAATATCGAGATATATATCGTATATCTCCCAAACTTCTAAAAATATAGAGATATTATTTTTAAGTCATATCGCCCAGCCCTAATGGAAATCTGTTTTTGAATGAATGACATCGAGTAACTGAAATTCTAGGTTACAGCCCTCTGGGAAAAAAGTGTGAAGCCTCATGGACTTCTAGAGTGCACTGTAGTCATGCAACACCCCCACTTACTCCTGGATAGTGCCATTTGAATCCAATGCGTCCATTGGGACTGGTGTCTGCTGAGCACATGATTGACAGTGAGTCTCCGGACAGTACTCTGACACGCTTCGTCGTATTGATCTTGAGGTTCTTAAACTCAGGAGCTAAGAAAAGGCAAATCCCACATTTAGCTCTTCTGAAACCATCTACAGTCTGAAGTGCTTTGTGTGAGGCACCACCACAGATAACTACATTTTAACTCTGCATTTTATATAGAAAGCTACAGAAAGGACTATAGAAAGCTTGCATTGGCCTGACCAAGAGTAAAACACAACCTCCAGGCCTTTTCCTTTCTCAAGTTTAAGAGCAATCGCCATAATTTATTCTGCTGCGGAGGACAGTAGTAATTCCTATTTATCAAACGAGGCAATTCACACAATTTATTATAATTTCAACACCATACTTCTAAAGCACAAGGCTTACTATGAAGACTCATTTACCTTTCAGCAGAGCATACCTCAAAGCTGAAAGGTTTTTATTGTTTAAAACTATTGTAAATAGACTGAAACTGAAAACAATACATAATCTCACCAACAAAATATAGCTTCTTTACATTAATACTTACACAATTTAACTGGCATGTAGAGGGAATATTCGCTTTTGCCGTTTATAGTAGTCATACATTTGAGAGCCGGGACGGAAACCGAGGGTGAGGGAACTGTGAAACCTATTTTGGGGTCCCAGTCCGCATCTAGGAGTTTCTCAGTCCAATCTGGTGCCTGAAAGCAAAAAGCAAAAGCCCATTTTTAAAAGGTTACTGATCTTTAATTTAATTTGTCATCCACACTTCATTTCAATTGAAATGTTTCCCTTTTAACAAATAATTTAAAAAACATGTTTTTCTCAGGCAAGAGTCAATGGAAAGCAGTATATCACTAGGATTGCTGGTGTATTTTTTGTTGTTGTTCTGAAACTCAGTCAGGAAGGAAAGAAGGAAGGAAGGAAGGAAGACAACTGGCATAGATCCACCAAAAGCAGAAGGGTCATTCATTAGCAATAAGCAAAGAACCCCCAAAAAAGAATATGAATTATACTTCACAGTGTATTGCAGTGCAGCGAAAACTATATATGAGGTGTTTGACAACATTATTAACATTGGTTTTGATAGTATGTTGGATGAGAATGGGAAGACTTATCAACATTGTTTGCCATTATGTCTTGCAAAGTTCAAGTTGTTTTATTAGTTTGACACAGAAGAAGTGGTCAGCACACACAGAGCAGTGTATACTCGCCAAGCAACGGTTACAAGTTACAAGAAATTTGACATCTCCATAATTATTATGGATTTGTGTGAAATTTGGAATCACATTCTATTCCTTATTTAATGATGTAGTATATCTGTTTTCTCTCCATTGAGCTGAAGCCATTTTGTTTAGTATGTTTCCTACACTTCCTGGACATAATGTGTAAAACAGAAAGGTTAATTTTAGAATAATGTTCTATATTAAGAAAATAGAATCTCCTCCCAACTTCCTGTCCCCACAGGAAGCAGACAACCTGTCTCCCAACTGTATCATGAGCTGCTTTGCGCAAGTGTTGCTTGTGTTTCCGCACTCACAGACTGAAGAAAACACACAAGCAACACTGCGACACTTAGGCTAGTCTGGATTCCTGAAGTGCCACCCTATGTAGTTTTCCACTCAAATAATATAATGATCCCGCCCCTTTGTTTAAACATAGATGGCAGATGTTTTTTGACACTTTAAATGCATGTCTGTTAAATGTGCAATGTATTAGCAACTGCCAGGTCAATTTTCGAAGCTCTTTACTCCAATGCCAAATGCTGTCTAATTTCGTCTGTTGGAAATGAGTGTCGTTAGAATTTACAGAATTTTTTTTTAATACTGTATACCTGTTCCCACAATTGGGGTGTAGACATAAGACTGTTCAGTTGCTTTGTGCGGTATCCCTAATTTTGAGGAACACTTCTAAATGAGCTTTTATGGAACTACTCAATGCGATCCAGCACTTGAAAGACATAAAAGTAAACTTTCAAAGCTGCTTGCTTTGTAGCTGCTGGGTGGCAAAACTGAAGGCAAAATGCCCCAAGAACAAGCAGGAACTAAATACAGCTACATTACAGGCCTGGCAGAGCATCACCAGGGAAGAAACCGAGCATTTGGACAACGCTTTGCGTTCTCCCCGGTTATTCCACATGTGTCAGATGCAGGTAAGAAATGTGCATTCAGACACACAAACAGACATGGAGGAGAGTGGACTCGACACTAAATAACCACAATAACCAAGAGATTCTTTAATGTGCAAGCGCAAACGTTTTGCCCTTCTCTCGTCGCCGGGCTGAACTCGATCTCCCCCCACCCCCCACCCCCGCTAATTTAGATTGATATAATTTGTATAAAATTAAATAATAACAAAGCTGGTTTGCATTTTAATAAATTGGAAAGCAATGTAAACACATGCAGAAAGTTTCATTTTCTTTTTATTATGACGGTGAAGTGGTACAACAGTTTTTATTATTATTATTATTATTATTATTATTATTATAACTATTTTGTATTAACACGTGCTGTACCGGTAAGTAGAATGGAAATGCGACAGTCAGAGAAGAAATGTCCCTGTGTAGCAGATGTTAAATGTGCCACTATAAACCCGGATGTGGTAAATCTACCTGAATCTATACCCTTTTACAACGCATGTGTTGCGTGATTACTATTACTTGTGTTATTGTTATGATGTTACAGTAAATCATACAGTGTATTTGTGTACATATATATCCCATAACAACATAACACACATAATAGTAATCACACAACACTTACGCTGTAATGTGTTGCATTCTGCATATATTTACCATGACAGCCTGCATGTGGTATTTGTTAGTTTTGCATATTTAATGATTAAATAAAGACTTGTTGTTTAAATGTCTTTGGTCTTATTTTGTAGCTTGATTGGATAAAACCAAGAAATATCGAGATATATATCGTGTATCGCCCAAACTTCTAAAAATATCGAGATATTATTTTTAAGTCATATCGCCCAGCCCTAGACCTAACTGTATATATAAAAAACAGGAGAAAAATATTTTCTATAGAAAACATTTTGAAAATGGCAGTGATTGCCTCAGGTGCTGGTAGCTTTCCATGACATCTTGTAGCTAATTTGATTTTTAAGATTTTTTTTTTTTTAAAGTGATTTTAGGAATTGATTTAAAAAATTTTAATCATAAGTATTACAATTTTGAATGTTTTTTATTTACTGAAATGTAAAATACTTATCCTAATAAAACAGTTTCTTGTAGCTAATTTGTAAAACAAGAACCTTATCAGAATACATGTGTATGTAATTACTCTAACTGGTGATCTTATAAATATGCTGCTGGGAGATGACTGGGGTTACTGGCCAGTCAGTATTGCAGAGTTGAAGTGCTTTTTTTGTACTTGTTTCGCTACACCTTACGTCTCCCTCCTGCTCTGTTTAAGGCTTAGAAAGTTCAGCGTGGTGACTCATGCATATGCAGTGTAAAGAGCAAAGTGTGCTCACCACCCCTAAGGTGACTGTGTAGTTAGGAGATGTCACCCTGCAGGGTATAACCAGAGCTCTGTCCGCCATCAAACTCAGAATTTTAGGGTAGTCTTTGTCCTGCTCAACAAATGGGTGTTGGTCATCTGTGGGGAAATAAGGAAAGCACATTATAGATTGCCATATTTTGCCATGTGCACACTTCTGATCATTCTTTTTCCTCAGATAGATTAGAGTATGGTTCTTCACCGCACCCATGAGATTTACTCTGGTGATCTCAGAGCTTTACCAACAGTTGCATCAGTTGGCATTCTCTTAATTGTCGGATTCAGTATGATTTGGGACTGCAGGGGTTTCAAACCATCCTCGACAGTCAAAAATAGTTAGCAGCCTTTTTTGTTTTATTTTAAACATAATTTGAGTTTGTAAGCTGAATTTTAAGCATGGAGAATGGCAGGGCTGGCACTTGACTCCAATATTTGCACAAAAGTGATATTATATACACATTATTATACACATTATAAAATATATCAATAAAGCAATGTTTAAAATCTGGTGAAGTGATGACTGTCAATATGTGATGTAGCCTAGAGGGTTCTGTAAATGTTTCAGATCAGAAAGGAGTCTAATACTTTTGGCCATTTGTCTCATGGGAACAGCCAGGTTTACATTGTAACAGATACCAGGACCAAAACCCAGAGCAGTGTCAGTTGGCCTGAATGCCTTCACTGCTGAAACTCTTCAACTCCAAGCAACAGAACTGGACCCCCCCTCCTCACCCATGCTCAGTCACTGACTAAAAGTAAAACTGAATATTTACACAACTCCTTTAGCATAATTTGTTTCGTATTTACACATCAAAGCTGAACACTCAATCCAGAGCTATCCTAATGGCTGGAATTCTCCCACAGGAGAAATAAATATCTGAACTAGAATTAAATCATCATTCTGTCCAAACACTCCCAGCCTTGGAGAGCTTTAAAACAAAAAGAAACAACCCTGCAATGGAACTGTTATACATCAGCATATTGACAATGGCTGAGTAGCGATTGGACCATTTATTGCTGGTAACTTCAAAGACAAAGGAATGCGTTAGGAAAATAAATACTGTAGGTCGTGTTTAGCTGAAGATCTCTATTGCAAATATTTAAGCTTTGTGCTGTAATGGTGGGACTATCTTATTAAAAATAAACATTGAAATCATACAATAAACAATGGAAGGGGTCAAATAAGTGGCTGGTTAGACTAAACATGGGCTACCAGACTGTCAGAGAGCCAGGGCAGATAGTCTGCGGATGTGGTTTCTGTTCAGACAAGAAGCAGTAAGTCCTAATCAAGGCTGTCGTGATTGAGGTCTTATGAACAGTTGTCAGAAGGTCAGCTGAATAGCGGGGGCTGTCTTTTCACAAGCCTTCTTTCCTTAGAGAAGAACTCGCTTACTGTCATCCGATAACAGGCCCCAGCTTTTGATTCTACCCATTTTAAAATATCTATACTTTCAAAAACACAACACAATCACAAAAGAAGGCTGCAGCATTTCTACACTTTATTCTGAAAAGTTGCCAAAGATGGTGTTTTGAATACAAACAAATTTGTTCATGTATTTGATTGATTGAGAATTCTTGTGCTTTTTTCCTGTACTGGCCTTTGTGAAACACAGTATGGGCAGTGATACACTTCAGTAGGTTTGTATTTCGGGTCAAATCATTGCTAGACTGAAATAACAACCACAGCATTTCTCACTTTCCCTGACTGTTGATTTTAGGAAAATCATTCTGTTCAAACCAGTATAAATGTTTTCAAAATGTTTTTTTGTTTTTTTAAACTCCCTAAATATGACAGACATTTGTATACGTCATTCAGTGCATGGAAATATTTAAAACTGATGTGGTATAAAAAATGTCCTATCTCTTGTGTTTCTTTATGATACTTCCTTATTTGTTTTTGTATAAATTATTTTGTTATTTTAGTAAAGACCTTGCAACTCTCACAGCCTTTTCGAGTGAAGTTCAAGTGTGCCAAAGAAGTTCAGTTGGGTCAGTCTACATTTGCAAGTGAGAGAGCTCTGCCAGTAGTTTGGGAGACAGTTAAGACTGACGTGTCAGAGCTCTGGGGAAACTGGAAAAACAGAAGCAATTACAGGAAATAATAGTTAATGACCAGGGCTTCCGCTATAATCACACTCTCATTCTCAAGTCAAGAAGAAGGCTGTCAAAAAATGAATGTCTTCCTTTCTGCAAAAGATAGCATTCTCTCAGCAACTTCATTTCGGCTCCGGTAGAGGCCTGTTAATTAAACCTCAGTGCGCCGAGTCATATATCAGTAATTAAGGACAATCAACTCTGACAATTTTTTTGAAAGATTTATTGCTCTGTTGTTGGATAAATCAAGGGTGGGATTTATTTTTTTGTTGTTTTTGAAATGTTCATGCAGGAAGAAGTAGGATTATTCACTGACCTAGGTACAGCCCCAGCTTATAAAGAGCAGTAGTTATTTGACTGTGGGACTGTTTAGACTGGAGTTGGGCAGCATTAAAATTACAAATGCCTATACTGATAAGAAATTAATTATAATTAAGATCAGGAAAGGATTTAAAAATAAAAATAAAAATACATTCCTCAGTAGAGTGGGAAATGTAATTCCCTACAACCCTGTTCTAATCATAAAACAAAATGAAATAACTGTTTGTCACAAACTTCGACTTAAGTGTATGATTCAAGTTTAAGTGTCATGATATTCCAACAAGGAATTCCTATAAAAGCTTTATTTTGATGTCTAACTTATAGCCTCCTGGTATGACATCACTTCACTTTTTACTCTTTCTTTTCATTTAATCAGGGGCTGGGTGTTCTGCCCCGTCCTAAAATTGCCACAGCCCAGAATGTATATGAATCTAAAACAACTTTAGAAGTTATTAGGTATGATGACTGCCATGTCCCTCTGAAGTGACAGAAAAATGTTTTATTTGAGGAATAAGCACATACACATTGACAGCAACACTGGATCGGACTGACGAATGTGCATAAATACATTTCGTCTTCTCCCTGTTAGTGGAGTGCACAATTGTAGGAAATCTCCCCCCTCAGTTGAACCAAGAGGTCCTTAAAGGAAAAGTGTGACACGTTCATGACCAGGAGACCCATTAGGTAGTGGCAAAACGTTCAGCACTGTTTTTTTGTTTGAAGCCTAAACAATGTTAAAAAGGCCAAGGACCGTTTTTAAAAACATGGATGCAGCAGCATTGATTTCTCTCTTACCTTTCACATAGAGGTATGTGTGCCTGGCTACGTCCAGGGTTGCATCTGTGTATCTGCAGGTGTAGGAGCCAGTGTCAGAGTACTGCAGGTCTCGCAGCGTGAGCTGGCTGCAGTGACTGTGTGCCCCCCGGTCACAGAGCTCCTCCTCGATCTCCACCTTTGGGTCGGTCAGCGAGGGCACAGTCCAGTTCATGCGTGCCGAGCCCCTGCCATCAACACACATAACACTCGTTACACTGCTTAAAATGATCACACAACAGGCATTGATGTAGTTTTTGCTGCAAAGGGAGAAATAAACGATTCTCCGCCTGACTACGTTTGTCCATCTCTACTCAAAAACCCTGAATTGTGGAGTCTCAATTCTGAATCACCTGATGGAAAGAATACTGATTCTGAAAAACTGGTTCAGAATTCTTCATTTTTCTTCTGCTATATGCACTGTATTGTTTGTCAAATTTGAACCACGTATCCAACCTTTCATTTTTTCTAATGATGATGTGATTTAAACTGATATCTAGTTAATTATGGGCTTGGGTGCCAATGTTAGTTTTTTATTTATTTGTTTGCAAAGTATTTGAATGTGACCCACTTCAAAAAGTGTCATTAAACAGTAAAACTTTCACATGGGAACATGGGGCAAGGGGGTGATGTGTTTTGGAACAGCACATTTCAAACGATATATTATTGGATCTCCCCAAGGATTAGAAAATATCTGACATACCGAAGTCTGTGCTTGAGATATGACAGGTCAGGGTCCACAAACACACACAATGTCACTTAGGCATTACCTTTTAGGGAAGCATTGTATTGGGATTGTTTACAAAAGTTCGAATTCCTTACATGATCAGAAAGTGATGCAATCCACAATCTCACAAGACCCTTCATTTTACAGAGTATGAGTCATCATGTCGGTGGTGTGCCATTTTCTATTTTCAATACTACCAAAAAGACAGGGATAGGGGACAGAGAGGGGAAATGGACAAGGCTGTCGCTGAGGTGGTCTACATCATCACAGGTCACACTAGTCATGCTGTATAGGAATAGCTGCTTATTTATCATCAAAACAGGTCACATACCCACATGCTCACCCAGTAGGCCCTAAATGGTGGTGAGGAATAAAGAGTAAGCTTTGGTAAAATATGACCCCCCCACACATACACAATCATACTCCTAAGCATTTTAAGTTACCAACTGACAGACAATGTACGATTGAGGGGGTCCTGTTTTTACTAACTGATGTTTGACTGCTAGCTTGCTTGATTTAATCGGGCCCTGGAGTGAAGAGTCATGGGTTCAATCCCAGGTAGGGGATACTGTGGTTGCATCAGTAAAAAAAAACAAAAAAAACTGCCATATAAATTGGTAATTGTATGTCAAAATAATGTGATATATTGTAACAATTCTAAGTTGCCTAGATATGAAATGTAATCATAATTAATATCCCTTCATTTTAAGGAGGATAAGTTACTAAAAACAAAAAATCCGGCAACCTTGTAAAATCCATCTCTTTAGTGTATCTGTGATAGAGAGCAGAAAGTAAGAGCACCTGGCTCTCAACCAGTACAGACTTCCTGCCGCTCTGAGTAAAAATCATGAACCTGTTGCTTTTATGAGAGAATTCCAAGATAAACAGGGAACATGGCTTCATTTCTACATGAGGTAATGCAGGAAGTGGCCTCAGAACAACTAGTATGTAAGATGGGTGTTTAATTGTACCACTCCACAGGAATGCTGTTGCTCTGAATGGAAGTAACACATGATGCTCCGAGTCTAAAGAGAATCTCAACATCAAGAATTCCTCATTTTTGGAATTGTTGTTTTGTGTAAGTGCCCGTATGTGAGCTGGGAAGAAATTGTAAATGTGGGCAAGATTGTAAATATACATGGCTAATTAAGAGCTTTCCTTATTTTGCACACTGCAGAGAACAAGCCTGATTATAACTGTTCAGCAAGGAAGAAGCAACACATCCATTCTCTGCAGAAAGAGTGGGATTGTGTGAATGTTATAAGCGATGCTCTGCTGTACCTGCATGTCAGTGTGATGGAGCTCCCAGCCGCGGTTACATGTTCCTTGTCTGAGGGGTGCAGCTGTGGTGCAGGCAGATTCAACCTATCCACCAACCCTGGGACAAAAACAAAGCAAAACACATACGCTGTCAAAACACACTTTCAGGCGCAATTAAAACTAGATCAAAACAGGACGTCCTGTATTGTAACAGCCTTACAATGGGATGTAAGAAGCCACACAAATACATGTCTTTCTATAATCTGATTTCATTTATTTTAAATGCAGCACTTTTATTTACAATCTTATTTGTTTTGTAGTTAAATTGTACCTTTAAAGTTGCATATTGAAAAACAAGTCATTCAGTTTTGTCTTGAAATTTCCAGACCCTATGCATATGCTTTTTCTTCTTTCAGTTTATTTAAATTAAATCAAATGAGACGACTTGTGTTTATAATGTATATCAGCAGTGATTTCCTGTATTCCTGTATATTTTTGTACTGTTATGATTATTTTGGTATATTTCACTTACATCTGGCTAAATAAATTTGCAGTGCTGTTCAGACAGAGGTAGACGTAGCAGAGTAATGAGTGTTATTAAGCCCATGTGTTGTGAATATGGCAGGCAGCTGTGTTCCTGACAAAGACAACCCTTGCCCTGCATGGTCAAGTGTATCAGCAGCTGTGCGATCTAAGCTGTGAAGGACTTAGTTTGGCCCAGATGAGCATATATCAAAATGTTTAGCTTTTTTAAGAGAGCAGAGAATACCAGAATACCATTGCTTTTCATCTTTCTTTTATTAAGCTAGATAAATGTTATGTTTCTCCTCTCTTTAGAATTCCAGATTCCATTGCTTGTTTTCTGGCAGGATCATCTTTTGAACAGACTTGGTCAGAAAGTGATTTTGAACAATTTAAATTTTAAATTTAAATACCTACTTCCTCTAGCTATTTGTGGGGTATAGAGGTTATATGGAGTCAACCTTTATCGATTTCACTCTCTGTGCATTGCAATTAAAACAAGCATGTTCCCTCTGAGGCATCAGTTGAGATCAGAAACTCAGTGTAACCAATATCCAGGAGTCTCCTTTTTTTGGAAGAATATATACTCCACTAGTACATTGAGTGTACACTACACTAACCACCATAGCACATGGCCTCCCACTTAAAAAAAAGCATGCACATATGTTTTCATGCATGCAGAACCTTTCTTTCAAAAGTATTTATACTAATCTTGGATCAAGGACCTTAAAATTACTTATAACTAGGTACTGTTACTTACTATTTGAACTAAGAATGCTCTGCATTAATCAGGATTATATGCAAAACACAAAACAACAAGGTTATCTAGAAAGAGAGTCTATATGGTCCTCAAAGATTTTCACAACTGATATGCTATAAATAATGTAAAAATGATGATTCATGGTAGGATAAATTCCCTTGAAATGTACACTTGATGCAACAGTTAGCCATTCAGCTGCCTTCTCCTACATACTGCGCCAGGTTTGAATACCTTAATTCTTCTTACATTGGCTTCTCAATCTTTCATGTACTTTCTTATAAAATAAATGATGTGTCCTGTAATGGTACCATACTGATATTATATGAACTATGACGTGGACATGACAATAGTGGGACGTGTCTGTATTTTCATTGCCTTGGTTTTGACCCTTCAGAGGTGTGAAGGACATAGAGGTGCTGTGTCTATGCTGCTTGTCTCTGCCTGTTTTGCATTGGAAGATAAAAAACAGGAGGTGGAGCTTCTAACTGAGGTGGTTTTTATACTAGTGTTTTCTTTACTGTGCCGGAGTTTTACAATCATGAGCTTGTGAAAAAAGGGGGGTGGGCTATAAATTCAGCCAATTGAATGCAATGACAAATGCTAAAGATATGGACAGGAAATGCATATTTGCTGTATTATACATGCAACAGGGAATGTGACTTCCTTCATATGACAGAGTATAACTCCCAAATGGCTGGTATATTGTTATTCTGCTGCTTAGTCATCAAGCCATTTACGTTACACATTAAATTGTATGTGTATTGTCTACTAGGAAAATGGTATAATTCTTTATGTAACTCTGTTGCTGCGGAACACAATAGTGTGTCATAAGCATTGCGATCATCACCCCTCCCCCAGCACATGGCCTGCTATTCTGCCCTGGAAGTTGAAACAGCTGTCTTCCAAGAATGAACTACCCCTGCCAATGTTGGCACTTAATATTAACTTCCTTTTGAAATGTTATAAAATCACTGTTTTCACAGTCTTAGTTTACTCTCAGTGAAGGGATGTCACTGAAACCTATGCATCACATGCATTTGTGAACTAGAACACAGTACATTAAAAAATGTATTTGTTTAGTCTTCTGTTGAAATATGTACCTAAGCAGTCCTTTTTAAAATAATTAAAATATTGGTTTATAAAAATATTGTAATGCAATTCTATTCAATTAAAATAATGCAAACTGTGTATACCTCAATTAATTAAATTAAATACTGCAAGGGAATGAATCAATAAACACATAAACAAACAAGCAATCAAACTGAATGTAGCCATAAGTTATCAAACAATTAAATAACATCATAAAGAATCTGGGTTTGGAATGAAAACTCTTTCTCATCAAAGGCTCAAATGTGGTAGCCTATATTGGCTTTGTGTAATGTACCTAATTTGTTACCCACAAATGAATCCCAGAATGCAGTGTTTTTTGGAAATGCACTTGTTCCCATTAGAACTTACGTTATATTACGTGAAGAAAAAATCCTAGAAGAACTTGCTGCTTGGGTTAACAGTAGGCGCTTACAGGAAGCAATCACATCCCACTGCCATATTAAAAGTCACTGTTGACCACTCTACAATTACCACCACAATCACCACTGCAACATTCATACCCCAACATTATCAGTAACCATAAGTAAGACGGCGCTGCATTTCACATTTCAGGACCACATCGGTCTCCTCCCTAATTTAATACTCCTTCAGTTACTGATTTGTTTTCTGAAAAAGCTTCAGAGGGAATGAAACAGAGGCACTCCCCATTATCCACAGCACTACTGAAATCGCACAGATTCTAGCTCTCCGTGAACTGGCGGGTTTGGATTCCTGGAGTCGAAAGAGAAAGGGAGAGAAGAATAAGGATAAGAAAACTGTTGGTTGTGTTGACAAGGGAGGCAAAACCCTGCTTTCTGTTAGGGAACTATTAGAAAATGCAACAGCAGAAGACAACAGAAAAACCAAAGCGTTTCTGCCACACTTCCAAGAGTAGAAATAAAACCAGTACTAGACCCTTTCAGACTTCATAATTGTGTTCATCCATGCTAATCATGTAATATTTATTTAAAAAGCATGAAATCCATGTACCGCACTAAGTACTATACAGTCATGATGATCAGTTTACACAATAGCCTCATCTGATTCCAAGTTTCCTTAGAATCAGGTCCGAATAGGGAAATCGGCATACTGTTTATGCAATGTAAACTTGGAAACATGTAAAAAGCAAATCAGTGAACATAACCGTAAGAAAACCCAGATGAAGAATGTTTCTTTTCATCAAAACGTACAGTTTGAAGCTTCACCTTGTTTCAGTGAGGCTTACTTAATTTAAGACACACTGTAAATACCACTAAATTTATAATTCTGTCATCTGCTTGATTGTGTTGTTTCTGAGCAAGCTAAGGAAGAAAGCAAGCTTTTTCCATTCTTTCTATCTGCACTTACTGTACAGCACCCCAAATAAAACATGTTGCATTACAAGGAGAAGGATGGCCACCTCACTTATGAGTTAGGTTTTTGTACCAAATACAATCACACGATGAGTAATGCTAGGTGATAGGTCCCTTGCAAATGTACTGCAGAAGCCTCTCTCTGACTACACAAGGAAATCCCATGTCACAACCCTCCGAGTCACAGAAATAATTTACGGAATTCCCTTATCTGCGGTTGGTACAGAACCCACGGTGCTTCCCGTCTCTCCAGCGATCTCCGCGAACACACGCTATAGCCCTTGGCATGAGGGCCACAGCAATCTCTGGGGTGGAGGAGGCGGTGGGCTTTTCTGTCCTCAAGGCAACAGTAACAATAAATACAACGCTGTGCCATGACCTTGCCTCATACTCTTTCTAATTCGGATCCCTTCACTTAAAAACAAAACACCCTAAAATACTTACGGAACATTCTGCAAAAAAACCCTTAAAACTCCAAAACAAAATAAATGTGAGCCATCTCCACAAATACAGTAACACAGCACAGCATGAGAAAACAAAGCATTCACATGCTCACATTTTGTTTCTTGTTCAGAACTTCTTGGTTTAAAAATAGTAACAGTAATAAATCCAAAATCTTTCAGAAATACAACCAGAAAGTCTAAACTATGTTGTATTACATTTAATTGAGGGGCCTAATGACTGTGCCAAACTGTAAACTGTTCTGTACTTTTTACCAATGGTGTACTCCTCTGTGGCAGCTTAATGGAGGTTTATTGCTCACAATGCAGGATGTTTCCATCAGTATTTCATGGTACATTGTCATTAGGGCCAGATATTCAAACCAGGACAAAACAAATATAGAAAAATAGAAGAAATACAATGTCCAACCAGAGGACAGCTCTCCTCCAGCAATAACAAGCACCTGCCAAAACAAAAAAGGTGTTTGCACTGTGTAACTGGGCTTGATCTAGACAGAGGGGAGTGCATTCTTATTCCATGGAGGATACCCACAATGGCTGCACATTTTTTCTTTGAATAGCAAGGTTAAGACAACAATACTTAGAAAACATGTTATTAGCCTGTGGATTAATCTTCAGAGATTAAAAAAAACACACAGTACACCCACAGAGGAATGTGCCCGACCCATTTGGGTGGCCCCTGCTGTTAAAAGCTCTGATGCATAGACAATGACCAAGGACAGTGCTATTTTCAGATAACAATGTCACACCACTTGATTTCTATTGAATATCTATTTTCACATTTGTATGTTACATGTGGTTGCAGTGCATTAGAGCTTCCACATGTGCTTTCTGGATACGGGTAAACCTGTGCTTTAGCCCTGTTTTTTCCACTGTGGACTTACAGAGTGAAGTAAAGAAATTGCATGAATTAGTAGTGCTGAGGTGCAACTTGAGATTCCAAATTTCTGTATTAGAAAAACAATATATATCTTTCTTTTTTTATTGAACTCCACTTGAATGAAAATATCATTAACATAAACATATATATCTGCTATATTGCTGGTTAATGCAAGCCTCATCTAAGCTTCAGTGAGTTTAATCTTCTCGTAACAAACCTGCCAAATTATTAAAGAACTGTCCTTTCCAAGAATCCATCGTGACCGCAGAAGAAGTAGAGATGTGAGCATGCCAATAACAACAAGCCTGGCTGTATTTCATCAACGAAAAACACTGAGCTGTCTTGTTTTGGCAGTAGCCTCTCAGAAACATTACTTGCTCTTTTAACTGCATGTTTAAACAGAGATATTTACGAGACCTGCGCTTTCTGATTTTAAAGGATGGGTTCTGTGTGTGTTTGTCTGACCTTCGGCTATCAATCTGATCCCTGACTGACAGTTTAAGTGCCAACATTGGGGGGGGAAGAAAGCAAGAACCTTAAATTGTTACTGAAGATCAAGTGAGGTCTGTCAGATAAAAACAGTCAGCTCCAAAGGGTTTAGTTTCAGGCCGAGTCCATAGCTTCCAAACATCTTCTGTGTTTAAAGGTGAAACACAACACTAAGCATAGTTAACCAAGTTATGTACACAGATTGTAGGCTAATTAAGCTAACTAATTGTGTCGCAGCGTATTTTAAGGCCTTTGACAGCTGGATTATACTTTCAAGCTTCCCTCATTATTATCTGAAACCACTGAAAGAAAACTTGGCTACTACAATACAACCAACTGTGGCATGATGCAATTTAGTCTCCAAATCTGGTGAATCAGTCGACCTAAAACCATGTGTGATTTAAAATACACTGAATATTCTTCTTCTTCTTCTTCTTCTTCTTCTTCTTCTTCTTCTTCTTCTTATTATTATTATTATTATTAATGGCTATTGGACACTGGTGTTATGACTGCTATGTATGGTTACATCTGCTTTCCAGTTGGAGCTTGTGCATCATTCACGTAATAATGACAAAGAGAACAATTATTATAATTATCTTTTCCTCCTCCTACAACTCTTAATAAACATCCTTATGGAATCAAAGCCCAGCATTCATCAAAACCAACCAACATCCCTGAGCCAGTACAGGCAGTCAGTCTGAAATAAGAAACAGCTTCTGACCTTTGTGTGCTGGTCCGTGGTTTTTATTATTTGAACATCTGCTTATATGTAATTACCACATAGTGCCGGTGAGATTTTATGGGCTGCAATTTCCAGTATGCAGAAACAGGGGGCAAACAGCCCACTGGTGTCCTCCACTGTGGACTGCCCACTATTTGCCCACACTGGAAAATAAGAATTTACATCTTAAAAATGCTAGAACAAATACTTTCATAATAACAAGCTGCTTTCACCAGGGTTACAGATTTTTGGGCTGTGATTACTGCTGACTCCACAGAGTGAGCAAGTTAACAGATGTTATATCTGTATACATATTGCCCATTAAGAAGACAATGCCCAATTCCTAGGTCTGATAATAAATTATTCCCACATTAGAAAAAAATATTCTTTTTCATTTGTGGAGGGAAGTCAGTCTTTCCCGTCTCTCAATATCGGTGTCTAAGATCCAGATCTGTCTGGCCTTGATTTGGGTAAAACAAAGGAATGAGGAACTTCCCCTGATCACAGCATCAGCATTCATTACATACTGTCTCGGCCCCAGACTGGTCTGAATCACCCAGACTCCTTTGTGGGGCATTGGAATATTTCGGTCTCCTGGATTTCAGTGCGGTAAATTAGTTAAATGTGTTGGAAAAGTAGTTTCAGGATGCTCTACATCTGTCTCAACTCTCCCCCTTCCCCCCCACTACCACACACCCTCTGTGTTCTGGCCTGAGAGGGGTGTTGTCCAAAACATTTACAAAAGGTGGATGGGAGAACACTGTTCCCAGCACTGTGATGTTATCAGAAACCACAAACAAGCACAGCTCAGGGAAAGGCTGTCGTGAAAGTGCCAACAGTTCAATCTATACATGTATTTAATTCTGTCCGTGGTAGCAGATAGGTGTTTTATTTCTCTTGTTGGCCCGGGATTAGTGTGAAATTAAGCTTAACTGCTGGATGCTGCTGCTGATACTTGAATAGAGCCCGTGTATGACTATATCAACCAATTCCATTCTGCAAGAGCTTATCACCCTGATCCAGTGATTACTATTTTAATCTTTTAACTACACCTAGTATCAGTTTGGTAGTGGCAGTGTCAAGGCGACATAAAAGACAATTCCTGTAAAATCATGATGGCCCACATTTTTTCTTTAAGAGTGAGAGAGGGAAAAAAAGTAATAGAAAACACCATATGTTTTCTTTAAAATCTCTGCTTAAAACAACATGGGCAGACTGAAGGAAAACAAAAGGTATGGATCCTTGTCTTGTGTAATATCAAAAGCAGTGGTGCATACCAAGAAGAATGAAATATTTGCTAATAATGAAATCAGTGTGGGTTTATCTGTAAGGCATTGAATTGAGGCATAATTTCACATGTATTATTGGTATTTAAGCAGTAATACCAGGCATAAAAGGGAGTTAGGAGGGATTATTGTGCTGCTATATTTACTAATGAATCCAAGATGTACTTTTAGTGCACATAAATCACACAAATAAACGTTTTTTTGTGTTTTCATGTATCTTTGAAAAGAATTAGGATTATTATTATTTGTTGCACTAATACAAGTGATAGTTTTATTAGATTTTTAGATGACTAAACCAGTTTTAAATGATCATAAGTGAATCTAGGAATGTTTTCCGGTTTCCCTGGGTGCTGCTCATACATGTCCTTAAGTATAAGGACGGTCTCTAATCGCAGGCGTTTCTGGTCATATATAAATCATATGCTGGAAAATTATGTAAGCCCCTGGGATTCACTAACTTTAAAAAAAAAGTAACGAGAGTTTTTCAGGCATGTATACCCCTTGCATTGCTAGTTTGTGACATTTACAACTGACATGAGCACATTTGTAGGTTTAAATACCTGACCTTTATGAACTACAGAAGCAGGCATCTGATGACAAACCTGAAACACATGTTGCTTGTTGCACATTTTTTATTCATTTGGTGTAAACCACACGGCTCCGCAGTAGCTAATGATTACAGTAGCGGTATCACTAAAAACAATGGGTTTCTCTTTTCCTCCTGACTGTTGTCCTAAGACACCGGAGGGTTAGCACAAATACTTAGGGCTAGGCTAAATGGAAGAAGCTGAGGAAGCCGAGAGACGGATCTTAGCACAGGTAGCAGGTCACGTTTCCTTGACCTCTGCAAACAAGAACAATTCCAGGGTGCCTCCTGTCTCTCTGTCCACTTCCTTACTGCGTCTTTCCCACGCTCGCCAACAACAGAGGAACATCGAAGGAAATCTACTTGGAAATGCCATTGACAAAGCAAGAAAATTGAAAATAGTCATGAAGGGGCTGGCTGTATTTCCTTTGTTTGGAATCAGATCGGATGCTGTTTATTTAGAAAGCTCTGGTCAGCACAAGACGGTGCACAATACAGAACAGAGAACCACCCCCACTGTGTACTAGTACAGGAGAGCCAGCAGCATTGCCCACTAGAAACAATGGATTATCTCAATTTTAACAGGAATCTAACAAACTCAAGATATTTAGGAACATTTCCAGATCTGCCATATGTTTAAGTGAGAGCATTGCGGTGGCTCACACATATGTTTTCCTTTACTAACAAAGTTAAAACCATGTTCATAGAAAGAAGCTATGTCTGTGTATGTGTGTGTGTAGGGGGTGGTGCCTAATCTAATCCAAAATACATGTAATGAACAATCAACCGTTTGTATACTTTGTCTGTTTTTAATTACATGTCCCAAAGTAATTTTCTCTTATACCTTGTGTTAGAATAGAAATGGTTACTCGATCAAAGTAACCAATTCTAAGAGTATCAGAGAACATTTTTCTAGACTATTTGGTGAATTTTGCAACCTCTGTCTAGCTCTATATTTTATGCAAATTTCCGTTTATAAGGTAATTATGTAATTAACCCTACTTTACCACTATTAGTGGTACCCAACATAAACAGACAATCCATCCACAAATCTCAGCCCACCACCTAGAAATGCCATGATCACCAAACTTCTAAAGCAATCTTCAGGTTTCCAAGCATCTTATTAATTGTAAAAATAGTGGAAACACACCCCACCTACTGGAGACAATATGAACTTGTAGTTGTAACAGTACAATTGCAATTATTAAACCTTTGATAAGGAATATTCCCAGTTCAGTTATAATAGTTGGCACTGTACGATGTTTAACAATACTAAAATAAGATAAATAATA
This sequence comes from Amia ocellicauda, assembly GCF_036373705.1. Lineage (NCBI taxonomy): Eukaryota > Metazoa > Chordata > Actinopteri > Amiiformes > Amiidae > Amia > Amia ocellicauda. Next base: position 14,476,079 of record NC_089859.1, read on the forward strand.
CAACATGTTGATTATATTTAAGTAAATACATTAATAAATTATAGTATAGATATATTAAAGGGGGTTACATCAAAAAGCGGAATGTAAGATAACATGTAGTATCGAGCAAGCAGAGGTTTGGTTTCATGCTGATACCATATCTACCTCAAGTTATAGCTACAGCTACTTGGGACGTTCCGAGACCTCTATAAAGGCCTCGAAAATGGCTATTTCAATTTAATATCACGTTAATATAAGGTTGCGAATTCTGTACTTTCTTGTTGGTCACAAATGTTGCTTTTAATTGGTTGACATTTTATAAATTATTGTTATTGGTAATTCAACTTTTTGTTCAAGGTTGCATTTTCTTAGATGCAATTTCTAATAAATATTCAATTGAAATACAATGTGAAATTAATATTAACAATAATAATAGTATTTTAAGTGAAAACGGAGCAACGTGTTTTTCTTTATTCAAGGCACGTAAATATGTGTTATTAATCTGAATATCAAGTCTCGCTGTTTTCGTAGTGGACAGGTATAGACGGAGTGGCGCTGCATACATTCATTTGAATAGGTTATTTTTTAAGGAGCCATCCATCGTACAACCTGATCTACAGGGATTAAAATCTTATCAAATTCATTTACAACAATTGTTTACTTAATAATAAATAAATCCACTTACCACAGACGCAGGTGAGTCCATGAAGCATAGCGATTGCCAAAACCGCACAGTGTACTGGGGGCATTCTGGTGCCAGGAAGTAATCCCGTTACTTCCAAAACGGTGGTGCTTTCCAGTAGTGCTTAACTGGCGAATTTCAATTAAAAGTTTTTCTTGATATAATATTATTATTTATCTTAATCCAAAGGACAGGAAAAAACGATATTTGTTGTATCCTTGAGGTAAAATGCTTGGCTTCTGGAACCGAAAGTTACATTCCAGAACCTTTCAGAATTCCACGCATGACTTTTTGTCAGAGGAGCTCCAAACCCAGTTCAAAAGACCAGCTCTTGTTTGCGAAAATGTCGGTTGTGTCTTTGCTTGTGGGACTTTAGCAAGGACCCGGAGAGATGACCCGGCTCGCGGGGGCAGGTGCTGCGGTTTTCTCTTTCCTCTCTCAGTCAAGTGATGGGAATCTAACCGAGCGCTTTGGGCGTCTAATTCCCCACAGTTAACGCTCCAAAACGCATCCCTGTTTGTTTCTTTAAAAATACAAAGGACGACAAAAAAATCAGCTCTGCAATAATGACTGAATTAATTCATTGCCGAATCTCCGCGATATTGTTTTCCCGTCAGTTTTCAGCTCTGGGCTGTTTGTTCAGTGCTGAAATCCTTTATAGTGAAAAACAGAGGAAGGAGGTAACGTCACAATTTCTGCAGTCGCGATTGCTACCACTTTGACATGACGCCACTTCAGCAGAGTTACTTCATCGTTACATATAAAAAATGGTTGTATATTGATATAGGCTACACTATATATATATGTGTGTGTGTGTGTGTGTATATATATATATATATATACACATATTAGAATTATCTCTAAACAAGTTACATACAACATGCAATACAATATTTTTCAATCAGTCTAAAGGTGCCTATCACCGAAGCTTAAAGTTAGGGTAATAGTTTTAGCTTCATGCATTCACACCCTTCATTTGAAACATTGTAACTCAGATAATTATTGAATTTGTCACTCTTTACAATAATGGACACCAGTCCTTAATTAATTCATTTACAAATATCACATTAATACCTCATGCACTTCATCTGAGTTCTGCTGTTAGGTTTATGGATGTTAGGGTTATGGATAAGGTTACACACTAGGTTTAGGGTTTGGGCTTATACATGTGATCAACATCAGAACTCAGTGGAAGTACATTGGGCATTCATATGTTATTCCTATGGGATTCATACAGTAATTAATTAGGAACTGGTGTCCATTATTGTAAAGTGTTACCTAGATACTTGTCATTAAACTATACATTTTCAGTGGTAGCTGAAGTTTACACACATCCTATCTTAGTTCAATCAATCTGAATCTTCAGTTTTTTCTGCAAACTTGATATCACTGATAAATACATATAGTTTAATGTTCAATGATGATTAAATACATGAAAATTAAAGAATATCATAGTTTCAAATAGCATGAAAACTGTATCAGTAGTCGACACAGGATCACACAGACTTAGATAGAATATTAGATTAGAATAGATAGAAAATAAGATTAGAATATTTTCTCATTCTACAAAGACAAAGAAAAGCAAATAATGCATAATGTTATTAAAAATCAATTAATATGAATGTTATAAATAAAATGTTTAGTTTTGAAGCCAGTGAACTTGTGTTTTCTCAAGGATTGTAATGCAGAGTCATTAGTATAACTGGCCATAGTATAATTGGTAGAAATGTTTGTAAGGTAACCATTTGTAAATAAACTATTGGGACAACTGTATGAATGAGGAAGATATTAGGCAGATAATTTTACACAACTGATGTGTTTTAGTCTTCTGTAGTCACTTGTTTGGACGAGGAACACCTTTTTTGAGCCAACAGATTAGAAATATAAATTGGACACTGGTGATAAAGCTGAGTATCAAGAGAATAATGTGAGCAAAAAGAAGAGATACAGAGAGACAGAGGATCATGTGATGTTATGTCCTTTATTTTACATTTGGCTTTATTGGTTGCTTTTATGAATCAATAGATTGAATTTATAGGTTGATAGCTTAACAGAATTTTACATGGGTGCAGCAACTGGGAGTTAAAGCATTCCATTAAATTAGAATTTGTATTGCCATATATATATATATATATATATATATATATATATATATATATATATATATATATTTTTTTTTTTAGTTAACTTTCTGTATATTAAAAATATATATATGTGATATGCAAACTTGATTTAAAAAAATGTAATCAATCTCTTAACTTAAAATCTGGATTGCATAAACATGTAGTTTAATTTTAGAGCAAATCTGCTACTCCAAATCCTTGTTTATGTCATGAGATTAATTTGAGGTTTTCTAAAGAATATAAGCAAATGTTTTGAGTTTTTAGGTTTTTTTTTGTTTGTTTGTTTGTTTTAAGCGGGATCTACTGGATTTGGAGACACAAAATGTGTTGACATTCTTTGGTTGAGATTTCAAAGGTCATTCTGTTTGTTTGCAAAGTAAATAAATAAATAAGCAAAAATACAATCTGAAAGAAGATGTCCAAATATCTTAAATAAATGTTTGCTGGTTTTATTTTTACCTATCGAAACAGGATGTGCAGCTTTTTATATCACTGTAAATAAACAGTTTAGATCCCTTGTCCCAAGCTACGCCCTTTCTCTGTGGAAGTTAAGCAGACTGTTTACCTTGACGATGTTACAAATGGGTTTACCAGCAGGACGCCCTGGTGCCAGGTAGGACATCCTCCATATCTGAACATCCTATTGCAATTTCCCCTCACCCTAGATAAGAAGACCTGACATTTCTATGAATGGGAGCATGTATAAGGGGATACTAGTTCACAACACGATGTTCCAGTTGTCAATACTGATAAGTTACTCTAAGAGATTACTCTTATGCAGAAAAACATACAAACTTCCTTTCCCAGAGCGTCCTCAACAGTGGTTGGGTTATGGTGGGATAACTGTGATATCGTAGATGGGAAAACACAATGATAACATATGTGAGAATGATGGTGTTCTGAATTTGTGTGAAGCACATCACACCCAATATTCTTAGACCAGTTCTATACTTGTGATTTTCCACATTCACATCCTTTCTGCTCATTTGCAGTTTTTTCTATTTGGGCAGTTGCCATATGGTGAACCATTGGTGATGGTTTATTACTGTGAAGAATTCTGATATCCTTGGTTGTGCTAAAATAAGGGGCTACATTACCTTCAAATCTTCAATACAAAACTTGGGTATAATATTTTGTAATGCTTGTATCGTATTGTGTAGCACCTTAGGCAGAAAAGCTAGGCATTAATGTACAGTTTAAACTAGATGGAAAGTAAAGGCCATACAGAGAAAATCTGAATAGAGGTAGTGCCCCTAATTTTTAAAGATCAACATATCCTTTAATAACCTAATACAGAACAGAGTATATCCTTTGGGCACTAACTCATTGGCAATTTCTGCTACAGATGATTTAATTGTGGTGTAATTAAACATTAAGTACTGTAACAGAAGATTTCCTATGAAGTTAATGGCTAATGCATTTGATGTCAGCTTGTTTCATTACGTTACACATTTATTCATAGAATTCTATTATTCAGCATTGATAAATCAGCAACCGATCCCTATTTTAAAGTTAAACCATGCCATTTATCTGTTTTCTAAGGTTAACAAAATCTTATAAGGGATCAAGACCTAAGATCTTTCCTCTACATGTAAGTCCTACACACGTAAGTCCTGAAGATCCTAGACTATAAGTGAGAAACTTGTACTTGAGAAACCAAATAAGCATGCAGTAATTTATCAAATTCAATCTATCATTACTTTTTAGCACAAAGTTCCAGTTAAGAATGCTTACCACTATATAGCAACAACAGATGATTCGTCTTGTTATTTTTTTTTTAATGTGTACATCATTAAATGTATTACCTATGTTTCTCATACAGATGTGATACACGTCATGTACTTTATTCTGTGTATAGAGCTATAAGCCTCCTCCAAAAAACAGCACAATTGTGAAAATGGTAGAACTACACAGAACAGGCTTGCTTTATCTCAAGATTTGACAAGCACTAAAGCAGCATTAAAGTGGTTAATTTTTTAAGTATTTATTTAAGCCATTTGATTCAATACTGTCAAACTGGCTTTGCAAAAAGCACATCTGGTATTGTTTTTAATATGGTATATAAAAATTAATAATAACACATTAAAGAAATGTATGTATTTTTAATTGGGGCTATATGCATTCCTGTCAAATAACTCAACATACAAATTATTCAAAAGCTAAGAGTTGCACTGGTAATGAGCTGTGTTTAATACTGGATGTTATAAAAATTAGAGTACATCATCTTAAAATGTATCACAAGGTAAAACATGTATTCTCTGCTATGCAAATCACTCAAAGATGGTCTAGCTGATATAAATGTTGCAGCAGTTTAAATAGATGTATTTAAACAGCAGTTAAAGGGCAACAGTTTCGATTTTTTAAATAGTAATTTAATTTGTTTGTAGCAACCAGTGTTCGTGATTTACTTTTCTTTGTGTTAATTTGCAATTTGCCATTTT